>NC_085947.1:5154015-5457045 GCF_963556715.1 Cydia fagiglandana
CCAAACTTGTGTAGAAGGAAAAGGAAAAATAAAAGTCTTCGGCAGGAATATAAGACACAAATATAATTTTTTTTTGCGTTACTATTTCAATTATCAAATATAAACATACCTTGATTATATTATTCTAGTGAGATCCTCACAGATAAACAAAAACATTTACTTAAAAAATTACAAGGTCGAAATGTCACGGAACTTGTGAGAGTAATACGTGAAAAATAAAAACTTTTATGACAAAAAAATCTGGACACAATTTAAGAAGCATCCCATTGCGTCGAGGAATCATCTGTATTTTTGCTTGTTTCATTACCTCCTCGCTTCTTTTTTTGTCCTTTGTATTCTGTAGCAATTTGTTAGATCTGAAAATAAAGATAACTTGCGTCGTCACGGATTCGAAAACGATGATCATTTTATAATCCAAGATGGCCGCTACGTATTTTGTCATAAAAGTCGTCATGAATATCGTTTTATAGGTTTTAGGAAGTGCCGATTTCGAAAATGATGACCAGTTTGGAATCCAAGATGTGTGCCGTGCACTTTGTCATAAAAGTCGTCATGGATATCGTTTTATAGGTTTTAGGGAGTGCAGAATTCGAAAATGATGACCATTTTGGATTCCAAGATGTCTGCCGTGCACTTTGTCATATAAGCCGTCATAGATATTGATTTATAGGTGTTAGGAAGAGCAAATTTCGAAAATGATGACCATGACCAACAAAACGACATCCATGTCGACTTTTAACATAGTGCATGGCCGCCATCTTCGATTCCAAAATAGTTATTATTTTCGAAATCTGCGCTCCCTAAAACCTATAAAACGACAGTAATAATAATAATAATAAGCCCGCAGGGCAGCTTGTGGCGAGCTGTTGGGGAGTAACGACCCCACGGACCTGAGTGCTCCCGAGAGTCGGTCAGGGTCTCCGTCTCCGGCGTGTCTTCGTCGGTCGGAGTGGTCCCCAAGCGGACCCGCAGGACTCTCAGCTCTGGCTTGCCTTCATTGGCCGTCCAGAGGAGTCGTTAGAGCTATATGCTCCAGGGGTGGAAGTGAAAGATGCATAAGACGCGAGTTGGCACAGTGGCTGTTATAACAGCCACTGGGTAGAAAGCGGCGCACACCTCTCGACACCCCTGAGCCGCTTACACCAGTGTTGCTCCTGGTCGTCTTTACGACGACAGTTTCAGGGGCCCACCTAGTTAGTGGCAAGTCACCGCCTGCCTTGATAACGTGTAGAAGCATTGTTATGGCAGGTGTCCGGACCTTTCGGCAATAGCCCAATCTTTTGACCAGCCAAACTTCAACACCATAACCGGCACTCTTCTCCACTGCATTTACAATAGCTCCTATGCCAGCTGGGACCGATTTACGGGTATCTATTTGTACCCGTGAATGGGTTCTAGCTGGTGTATTACATAACATCAAACTTGTCTTAAAGGGCCTCTGTGCTGTTGGCTTCGGCCCCACGCATGGCTCCCAAAGGTCCGGGACCCCATGGTCCCGAGATATGGAAAGACATACAAATAATAATAATAATAATAAGCCCGCAGGGCAGCTTGTGGCGAGCTGTTGGGGAGTAACGACCCCACGGACCCGAGTGCTCCCGAGAGTCGGTCAGGGTCTCCATCTCCGGCGTGTCTTCGTCGGTCGGAGTGGACCCCAAGGGGACCCACAGGACTCTCAGCTCTGGCTTGCCTTCATTGGCCGTCCAGAGAGGAGTCGTTAGAGCTATATGCTCCAGGGGTGGAAGTGAAAGATGCATAAGACGCAAGTTGGCACAGTGGCTAGTAACAGCCACTGGGTAGAAAGCGGCGCACACCTCTCGACACCCCTGAGCCGCTCACACCGGTGTTGCCCCTGGTCGTCTTTACGACGGCAGTGTCAGGGGCCCATCTAGTAAGCGGCGAGTCACCACCTGCCTCGATAACGTGTACTAACATTGTTATGGCAGGTGTCCGGACCTCTCAGCAATAGCCCAATCTTTTGACCAGCCAACATTCATTACCATAACCAGCACTTTTCTCCACTATATTTACAATAGCCCCTACGCCTGTTGGGACCGATTGACGGGTATCTATTTGTACCCGTGAATGGGTTCTAGCAGGTGTATTACATAACAGCAAACTTCTCCAAAGGGCCTCTACGTGTTGGATCTGTATCCCCACGCACGCCTATCAAATGACCGGGATGTATATACCCGTGACTTTAAAAGAGATACAAATAATAATAATAACAGATAACCGCTATGTGGGATGTTGATTCGACGATCATTGTCCCGATAGTCGTTTCAGTGAACGGTCTAATAGCGAAGAGTCTCGACCGACATCTTGAGAGACTCTCGCTAGGTGGTTGGATCAAGGGTCAGATGCAGAAGGCGGTGATCTTGGACACGGGGCGGATAGTCCGCCGGTTCCTCTCTCTGCGGCCCTGACCACCGGCAGCTTGGGCCCTGCCCCGCTGCTGGCGGCACCCTAGGTTAGGTTTTTTATAATGTGTTTATACTTATTTTTTGTTGTTTTTTATGTGTTTTTGTATTTTACTTTTATATTCATGTTATAAATGACCTAGCCTAAGAAGAAAAATAAATAAATGAATATAATAATAAAATGCTTTATTGCACACTACAAAAGAAATGGTACAAAAGTATGAACAGGTACAAATATGTAAGTAACAACAGGCGGACTTATCGCTAAACAGCGATCTCTTCCAGACAACCTTCAGATAGTGAGAAGGCGAAACAAATTAAAGTTAACGGGTGGTGCGAAAATAAAACAAAAACGACAGCCATGACGACTTTAATGACATACTGCATGGCCGCCATTTTAGTTTCCAAAATGGTCATCATTTTTGAAATCAGGGCACCCTAAAACCTATAAAACGACACCCATGACAACTTTTATGACATAGTGCGTGGCCGCCATTTTGGATTCCAAAATGGTCATCATTTTCGAAATCTGCGTCCCCTAAAACCTACAAAACGACATCCATGACGACTTTTATGACATAGTGCATGGCCGCCATCTTGGAATCCAAAATGGTCATCGTTTTCGAAATCTGCGCCCCCTAAAACCTATAAAACGACACCCATGACGACTTTTATGACATAGTACATGGCCACCATTTTGGAATCCAAAATGGTCATCATTTTCTAAATCTGCGCCCCCCAAAACCTATAAAACGACACCCATGACAACTTTTATGACAGTGCATGGCCGCCATTTTGGATTTCAAAATGGTCATCATTTTCTAAATCGGGGCCCCCTAAAACCTATAAAACGACATCCATGACGACTTTTATGACATAGTGCATGGCCGCCATTTTGGAATCGAAAATGGTTATCGTTTTCGAAATCTGCGCCCCCCAAAACCTATAAAACGACACCCATGACGACTTTTATGACATAGTGCATGGCCGCCATTTTGGATTTCAAAATGGTCATCATTTTCTAAATCGGGGCCCCCTAAAACCTATAAAACGACATCCATGACGACTTTTATGACATAGTGCATGGCCGCCATTTTGGAATCGAAAATGGTTATCGTTTTCGAAATCTGCGCCCCCCAAAACCTATAAAACGACACCCATGACGACTTTTATGACATAGTGCATGGCCGCCATCTTGGAATCCAAAATGGTCATCATTTTTGAAATTTGCGCCTCCTAAAACCTATAAAACGACACCCCTGACGACTTTTATGGCATAGTGCATGGCCGCCATTTTGGATTCCAAAATGGTCATCATTTTCAAAATTGGGGCCCCCTAAAACGTATAAAACGACATCCATGACGACTTTTATGACACAGTGCATGGCCGCCATTTTGGATTCCAAAATGGTCATCATTTTCGAAATCGGCACTCCCTAAAACCTATAAATCGACACCCATCTCGACTTTTATGACAAAGTGTTTGGCTACCATCTGCATGCAAGACATTTCTATTATTTTTACGTACAAAAATGGCCCCCTGTCAACTTCCAACCGAGATTTAATCGATAATTTATTCGATTAATGTTCAGATTAATTCAATTTCAATCTATGTTAGGTCGACTAAACTAATCGTGATTAAAATTGAGGATTAACTTTTTTTATTCCATTAATTAGTCGAATAAACAGTTAATCTATTAAGTCCCATCTCTGACCACGTCATTTTTACACTTTGAGAATATCTGAAAACAAATGAACACAAGGAGCCATTTTGCAAATCCAGTAACTTTGTTATTACTTTTGACAGCGCGTGTCATGTGTCTACACAGAGTCGACACAAAGTCGAAACATTTGCGACTACTTTGTGACTGCAATATTTCTCAGCCTTAAACCATATTTATACATCATAATTAACAAGTTTCGTAGTATGTAAAGCGTTATTTCTGTTATTTAAGTATAGTATACGCATCGAAGTACTAAAAATGCATCAAATAATATATTTATGAACACAAGCACTGAGAAGTAAACAATTTCATTTCCGGCTAAACTAAAACAATGTGGTGGCGCGTTGATTATATTACACTTAGTTTATCAAATCACTCGAGCAGTTTAATTCCCCATAATAATTTAAGTCCTATTGTAATATAAATGCAAACAATATATAATTACGTCTTGTAATCCGTTTTAGAGATGGCGTATTAATGTCACTTATTTTTATTTAACTATTTTTCCATCTGACAGTTTCCATTTGACAGGAACAAAATGAACGAATGAACGAATGATTTTGGCATAAAGTAGTCGCAAACCCGAAACAATGTGTGCACACGGCGACCACACTTTATGTCACTTTGTGTCATGTGTCGACCCTTCCCCATTTCTGGTAACTGTGTCGACACGGCGACGACTCTGCGACTGGAATTGTGACCGAAACAGACGGTGTCGACACAAGATGTGTCTACACCGCGTCGTAACGGCGACTGGAAATGGTTGTATGGGTATGATGATGCCAATCTTACTAGCCCCTCCCGCTTAAACCCCCGTACACCGCACCGCATGCGCCGTTAAGTGGGTTAGGTTAGGTTTGAACTGCGATCCTTACAGAACCGAACTGCTATCAGAGAAGTGGGTTAGGTTAGGCTAGAACTACGACCCTTACAGAAGCGAAATGCTAGTAGAAAAGTGGGTGGTTTTACCTCCTTTTCTACATAGTATACCTATACCATCTACAATAATCTTTCACCGGCCCCCATCGAAGTCGTTTTTTTTTTCTTAAAAATTATTTCATTCAATTTTTCAACAACGCTAAATCAACTCTATTTCGGAATACTATAGGTTCAAATTTCAGTGGCTATTTCTTTTTTCATTAGGAGGCTATATAGCACAAGTAGCACAACAGAGATTTGAACCTACGATTTTTGACCACTACACACATAATAATAATAATATTATGAATGGTTAAATGGTTGCATAAATACTCGTTCCTTCGTAGCGCGCTACGCAGGCTACGCCGCGTAGACGCCTACGACGCCTGCCTTCATAGCCTTAGGAGTCAGATTCGAACTAACAAATTACTGCCGTATTCGAACTTCAAGATATTCACAAGAGACGACACGTACTAGATACGTTATAGTTTAGATATCAACTAGTAGTCTTTTGCAGCGCAATTCGTGCAACCAATGTCACTTTTACGTTAGATAGAGTAAGATATCTATTAGATGTGAATTGGATCTCTAAGTCATATCCTGTGGAAATCGTTCAAGAGTATCTCCAGAATCACGCAAATGTCAAATTTGACAGGTTAGATCTTAGGCACTGGTCCCACAGCGAGCTAGTAACTTATGAGCTATCGGCTATAAACACGAACAAAAGATAAGCACTCCCGTGTAAATAAAAGAGACACGGCGATATTTATAGTTACTCGCCCAGCGGTGAGCTATAAATATCGCCGTGTCTCTTTTATTTACACGGGAGTGCTTATCTTTTGTTCGTGTTTATAGCCGATAGCTCATAGCTTACTAGCTCGCGGTGGGACCAGTGCCTTAAACATATCGTTATCGTATCTTGGTGATGTCTAAAAGATACCTAATAGATGTCTATTTCAAAATCCGAATCGGGTCCATTTTTGTTTACAGTAGTTGCACGACGTTCTTGTGCAATACCTATACATTGACGGGCCCCGCTTAAATGTTTCTAAATGAACTTCCTTAAAAAATAAATATTAGATTATTATTTCATAAACGGTAGTTTTATTATTTTATTGCAGTTTATTATCGCAAATAATGAATTTCAAGCAGTTGTATCTTTTACGACACCGACGAGAGTGTCTCAAAGAATTGAGGGGTGAGTTGTCGTACTAAATGGGGAGGGTTTGAAGTTAATTTTTGGGATATTTCTGCTTTTATTTTAAAATAGTTATTAATGTAATTTTAATCATTGGGTAACGCACTTTCGATATCAATTTGAAGTTTTCTGATATCTGTTATATTTACGAAATTATCGCCTGGCTACACTTAACGATTACACCCTGTATTAGCGTTCCTAGTTGACTACATAACCCTAAAAAGAGGCGAGGTTCGAATATTTTGTTTCTATGGTTTGTTTATTTTCGAATTATATTTTATAGTTTTAACTGTCAGAACTCGTGCATAGAAATAAATTAAGCGAATTGTAAAATTATTAAAAGTTTTAATTAAAAATAGCATCTAGGTGTATGTATGAAATGTCACCCGTCCTCGGTTTAATAGCGTTGATCAGATCGCACATGTATAATAATTAGCACTAATTAGGGCGACCTTACACAACGAGCCACATCCGACATCACCTAAATGCCTAATCTGTCCAATGTCGAGCTAATGTAGTGTCATCCGCTTCCTAAATGTCGAATTCGCGTACAATTAATTAATTAATGTTTTGGTGAATGGATGCATGGTCATTTTCTATGTTTACAAGGACTGACTGCCGTATTCGAACTTCAAGATATTCAAAAGAGACGACACATACTAGATCCATTCTAGACACGTTATAGTTTAGATATCAATTAGTTCTCTTTTGCAGCGCAATTCGGGCAACCAATGTCACTTTTACGTTAGGTAGAGTAAGATATCTATTAGATGTAAATTGGATCTCTAAGTTATCCTGTGGAAATCGTTTAAGAGTATCTCCAGAATCGCGCAAATGTTAAATTTGACAGGGTAGATATTAAACATGTCGTTATCGTATCCTGGTGATGTCTAAAAGATGTCTAATAGATGTCTATTTCAAAATCCGAATCGGGCCATCAGTTAAAGTGCAGTAGGTTTAGAAAACGGATATTAAAACCCGGCCAAGTGCGTGTCGAAATTACCCTAGCTGGAGCTTTATCATAGCGATCGAAAGGCTTCATCATAAGGATTATTTTCAGGGTTCCGTACCTCAAAAGGAAAAAACGAATTACGAAAAAACGAATATTACAGGATCACTCGTGCGTCTGTCTGTCTGTCCGTCTGTCACAGCCTATTTTCTCCGAAACTACTGGACCATCAATTAAGTTGAAATTTGGTAAACAAATGTAAGTTTGTGACCCAAAGACGGACATGCAACTTAAACAAATGAATTTTTAAACATGGGGGCCACATTTGGGGGCGGGGGGTAAATGAGAAAATCAACAATAGTACATTGTGCAACATGGGGCGTAAGTTGAATATTACAAACAAGAGTAAGTTAAATCGCGACGGCTTGCCGGAGCGATTTATAGACTTGAGTTTGCAATATTATTACGCCCCGAGTTACACACAATATTTTTCATCACACTTGCGATACAAAAAATAAGTATAAAGACAAGAAACTGTTAATTATGGCACTAGAAACTTCATAACTCCCTAGGGAGAACGTTTTTTCTACGTAACCCGCGTGCAATAATGCAATTGCACATTTATTGAGCGAGTGTGATGAAAATAAAGTTTTTCAAACTGTATCGTATTATATACATATCAAATGAAAGAGCTCAACGTGAGAATCTCAAATATATTTTTTTTATAATTTTAAATTAAACAGCTTCTAAGTAATTCAAGAAAATAGGCACAAAATTACCATTCCCCCCCCCCTCCTTTATCTCCGAAACTACTAAGTCTAAAATTAAAAAAATAAAACATAAACTAGGCCTTTACCTATAGATGACAGGAAAACCTATTAGAAATATGTAGTCAAGCGTGAGGCGGACAAATTAGACTAAGTAATTACTTAGTTTTTGATCCGACCCCTACGGGTTTTTTAAAGGCAATTCACTCACGTTTCACATATAAAAAATACATTGTTAATTTAGTAATGTACGGAACCCTTGGAACGCGAGTCCGACTCGCACTTGGCCGATTTTTAGGGTTCCGTACCCAAAAGGTAAAACGGGACCCTATTATTAAGACTCCGCTGTTCGTCCGTCCGTCCGTCCGTATGTCACCAGGCTGTATCTAGTGATCTGTGATAGCTAGACAGCTGAAATTTTCACAGATGATGTATTTCTGTTGCCGCTATAACAACAAATACTAAAAACAGAATAAAATAAAGATTTAAGTGGGGCTCCCATACAACAAACGTGATTTTTGACCGAAGTTAAGCAACGTCGGCCGGGGTCAGTACTTGGATGGGTGACCGTTTTTATAGATAATGGTACGGAACCCTTCGTGTGCGAGTCCGACTCGCACTTGCCCGGTTTTTTTAATTTGCTAAATAACATAGTGTCAGAAATAAAAGGAAGACTATGAGTTTGATGTGAAATTTCATGGTCTTCCTTTTATTCGGTATGATAAAGCTACAGGGTAATTTTTTTCTCGTGTAGCGGGTTCGATTCCCGGTCCAATCATGTAATTATTTAAAAATGTATGAATGCAATTTAAATTGTTTTTTAAATTAAAATAATGTCTTCTTTGAGTAAAATAATATATCCTGTCTACGATATTTAAGGTACTTTCCCTTGATGTCCCATAGTCTTGGGACGCCCTGGGATAGTGTTGGGACTCACTTCCAAGACTAAATTTATCAATTTTGCCGCCTTTTTCTACTGACGATCTTGGTTTGCATGATAGCTACATAAAGCGAACTTAGACTAAACTTACAACTCTTACAAGTCATTTTTATGGCACGAATTTGGAAGAGTGATAGAGAGGCAGATAACAATTTTTATTACTGATAAAAAGATTCCGACGAATCCGGAACCTCCTCCTTTTTAGGGTTCCGTACCCAAAGGGTAAAACGGGACCCTATTACTAAAACTTCGCTGTCCGTCCGTCCGTCCGTCCGTCTGTCACCAGGCTGTATCTCACGAACCGTGATAGCTAAACAGTTGAAATTTTCACAGATCATGTATTTCTGTTGCCGCTATAACAACAAATACTAAAAACAGAATAAAATAAAGATTTAAATGGGGCTCCCATACAACAAACATGATTTTTGACCAAAGTTAAGCAACGTCGGGCGTGGTCAGTACTTGGATGGGTGACCGTTTTTTTTTGCATTTTTTTCCGTTTTTTTTGCATTATGGTACGGAACCCTAGGTGTGCGAGCAATGTGCGAGTCCGACTTGCACTTGCCCGGTTTTTTTAAAGCGTTTCATAAGTTGTTTTCTTTAATGGCTTTTGGAACGTTAGCCAATGTCAAGTTGTGAAATGACATTTGTTCGATTTGGACTACTACGACTAGACGTCTATCTGTCAACTAAACGTCATTGTCCATTGACTGATTCCATTCATTTCATATGTTTCATATTGGCTTTGTTTAATTTGTTTTTGTTTACCGGAAAACGTGTTTTATAAGCTTTGTTATATTATTAGTACAAGTTTATTATAAAATAGTAATAGTTAAGCATAAAGTGTACAGCTCTATATGGACTTCTGATATCTTGTATATGTTTACAATGGCGTCACGAAAACATTGGGGTGAATTCGAAGACGAGGAACGCGATGAATCCATACTACAAACCGTAAACTTCAACCCGATCATAGAGCTGGGCATGCAGAACATTCCAGAGATACCCATCTCCGTGAAATCATCACCAATCGAGCTGCCGAAACCCAATCTTATCACCCACACAATACTGCTGCACTCGTATTCCAGGCAGCTTTCTGCGATATTAGAGCAAACGGAAAATGCTGTCTTTGAAGGTGCACGACTTGATCCTATGAGTCTGCCTACAATGCCACCAGAACCACCTCTTCAAATGGAACATGCTGCTGTACCACCTATAAATTTTCTAGAAAAAGAATACTGCGACTTCTCCCTAGGCAAAGGGCCTGTTATTCTTCCATTTACTCCAGAAAGCCACCAAAGAGCATTGCGGCAGTGTGCAGCCATCGCCTTGGGACACATTGGTGTGTCAACTTGTACTAACACAGCAGTCTACGCTTTAGCAGATGCATTGGACTTCTATATGACAAATATGTGCAAGCTGATGAGGACCGTTGTGGACAGAGAGGCCAGTGGTTTGAAATCTGGCTTTCCTGATGTCATTCAAAAGGTGTTTGCTGATCTAAACGTTGGGCATCTCGGGGAATTTTATGAAAATAGAGTTGTAAAATACCATGAAAAGATTAAAAACCGTTGTATAAAACTAAGATCTCATTGTGAAGCTTTAGCAGTTGGAGACATTGCCCCACAGTTAAAGTTAGAGGAGGTTCCGGAACTACATTTTCCTGCAGCTCTAGATGGGGCATTCACTCCTTCATTGGAGCCAGGTTTCCAAATGCTGCACAGTTTAGAGCAAGAGCAGCTGCAAGGGTTAGACCTGCTAGACACAGTGTCCACCGATGACATAAAAGTGGAAACCATGGAATTCTCACAGCCTGATGCCGCAGTCAAATTGTTGTCATTGTCTCCTAGTGCTAAAAAGAAGAGGAAATAAATTTTATTGCTACCTTTTATGTTGTCTCATTATTATACATAACCTAACCACTGAGCCAATTCATTTTTATCATTATTGTACAATTTTATTATTTTATTATGTTGCTAAATGAAGAAAACCCCATAAAAATTGTAAAAACCTAACTGGCTAACTCATATTATGACAGTATTTTTACAAAAATTGCAACTTAATTGGTCAAACTGTTTAGGAGTGTATCCTGTAATTTCCATCTAGCAGTGCACCATCTGGTCAAGATCACATTTTCACTTACTGGCATAGATATGATATTTGAACTACTGAACCATACACTTCAGAACATGATCATGGCACTACTCTGATAATAAATCCCAGTAACTTACCACCAGTGGCACCAGTGTTTTTATCTCTGTAGTTACCACTAGTAAAAGATGGGAAAAATAAATCCCAGATATATTAGTAGTGGTAACAGCAGGAAATAACCCATTAAACACAAAACCCCTTTCATCATCATCATCTCAGCCTATATACGTCCCACTGCTAGGCACAGGCCTCCTCTCGAGCGCGAGAGAGCTTGGGCTATAGTCCCCACGCTAGCCCAAAACCCCTTTGCATCATGATTAAATCATGGACATTAAACATAACTCGATGGCGGACATTGGCCAAAAAGTGTGTCCACATGAGATAGTCAAGGTGGGCCGTTGTATCTCTTTCTAATTACGGGTGACCATACGTCTTATGTATGTGGGATATTAGGATAACATTTAAATATATAGTTTGACCAGGATCTTTTCTTAATCGTGCATAGTTATATTAGTAATAGAAATCATACTGTCTTTTCGCCTAAAAAGGGATGGATATAGTTTTTTCTCTTCTGTAAAACGCTTCACACAACCTTAGGTACTTAATTTAGTTGTTCTAAATGGTGTGTTCACATTACGGCACCTATGCAATTAAAACTGCACGAGGCCATGCGCTTGGCGAGGAAGAGAACCCTATGGAGGAACCTGGTCTTCAACAGAAGGATATGATGTCACGATCCTCAGTATTGAGGGACCAAGTGAAGAAGAAAAGCTGTTACTAGTAGGCGAAGGTACTGGACCACGAACATGGTCGATCGTCAGGAAGGTGGTCCGCCGTAACGTCTGTCAAGAACACAGGTATGAGTGAGAGAGATAGAGAGACAAATATGCTGACAGAACCAGAGGGTCTACTGTGAACCATGTTCGACGTGTTGCCTCTCTGTCACACTTACGTACGAATTTACAAGTGCGACAAAGACGCAACGGGGTCGGCTCTCAGGACAGTGGAGGAATTACATACAGTATTTGCCGCCTTAGGCCCCAAGCCCAACATAGCAAGCTCTAGCCGCCCCCCCTTTCTCAGCACCCATCATATAGACTGCCGCCCAAAATATCTGGCCGCCCTAGGCCCGGGCCTACTCGGTCTTAGGGCAAATTCGTAACTGCCTGAGGGTCGCGTGGGTCCGCTACGCCCGCTTGCTATCGTTTTTAACTAGGACGCTTGTCACTGGACCATAGACATCGAAGTTTGCAAATTGCGAGCATCTTGCTCTGTTACTGTAATTACTCCTTTATAGGAGTAAAAGAGAAAGATGCCCGTAATTTGCGAACTTCGGTGTTCACGGTGCTAGGCCACCTGTGCGAAAAGAGAAGAGTCGTGAAATGTAAAAAAATTAGTGATGTGCCGTTCTTAGTAAATTTTCCAAAGAGGGTAAATTCCCAGTAACGTTTCTGGTATCGTCCCAAAAGTCAGTAAATTACGATAAAGTTCTATTTTTCTTTTATTATCAATGTGTTTATTATTATTATAACAATGCATAAAAATGTGTCTGTAATGTTAAAGGACTTTGGATTTCAATTTTGGCAATTATTTATTCTGTATTGGCTCTCATTTCACCAATTTAAACATGCCGAAATAAATACATACCTATTTATATAAACTTACTTATGTACCTAATAAAAATTGTGTAACACTGATTCTCATCGTGCCGACATCATAGTCACCCTAATGAGTTTGACAATGTTGTCTTGTATTTTTATCGCAAAATGTAATAATTGTGGCTTCCTGGTGAAACAATATTCCACAATTAGAAATTCTTTCACTCCCACAACCTTTTAAGCAACATTTATTCACCATTTTTAGGAAATTTTGCATTCACGTGTTTTGATCATAGACTTATAATATATAAAGACGTAGTCTCAGCGAGCTGTCACTGTTGCCACTTTTGTTTAGTGTACGATTAACAATGCGGCCCACGTTGCTGTAGCCATGTCGATAAAGTCATATCGATAAACTATCGACATTTCTTGCAATTTTAATTTAACTTCAAAGGCTTAACGATACCTAAAATGACCAAAAACGCTTTTATTCTTTATTGTGGTTATCAGATCACCAAAGATCAGAAAAGGTTGGGCCCTTGGTTTTGATAACGCTACGTCTTACGTAGGCGAACAACGCGCGAACGCGGCGCGGCGCGGCGCGGCGAAAGCGGCCGCCGCCGCGCCGCGCCGCCTGACATTCGCGTGCAAATCGCGCCGCACCGCGTTCGCAACGAGATCGCTTACGTAGGACACTTCTATGGGCATCAAAGGATTGATTTCGCCGCGCCGCGCCGCGCCGCGTTCGCGCGTTGTTCGCCTACGTAAGACGTAGCGTAACATGTCACAAGGGCCCAACCTTTTCTGTTCTCTTTCAAGGCGCAGCAACTAGTATCATTTCTCTCTCCTCGCTCTTTTAAAAATGCCGTTTGTCAAAAAAGGACAACCATAACAGTTGACAAGGTGGACTTCAAATCAAGTGTTGCCTTTCTTGATGCGCCCAGGCTGTGTATGTGTGCGTAAAAGCGTATATGTGTGCTTTCATTGTGCTCTTTTAGGGATGTGAAAAGTCGATTTTAATCATGTTATATATCGATAAACGCTACACAGCGGAACGAAATAGCGATTAATTGAAGCTTCAATATCTTCGTTAAACATAAACATAATTGAAATGCTAATGGATAATGAATATATTATAATATAATAATATAATTCAATTATTGCGGAACACCTATTTTAGGAGGTATTTATGTATTTTAATTAAATATCTGAACTTTGCCTTGGTTCCCTGCTGGGGCGTGACTATAAAATTGTGATCTGATAACCACAATAAAGAATAAAAGCGTTTTTGGTCATTTTAGGTATCGTTAAGCCTTTGAAGTTAAATTAAAATTGCAAGAAATGTCGATAGTTTATCGATATGACTTTATCGACATGGCTACAGCAACGTGGGCCGCATTGTTAATCGTACACTAAACAAAAGTGGCAACAGTGACAGCTCGCTGAGACTACGTCTTTATATATTATAAGTCTATGGTTTTCTCTAGTCTGGTACGAACGTCTTTCTAGCTCGGTGATAAAGTTCAATTTAGTATGGCAAAAAAAGTGACAATGCAGTCCATCTTATAAGTCCATGGATTAAATATCATGAGTTTAATGTGAAAGTAAACTATTAAATTTTACTTTAAATAAGTGTTTAGACCAGTGTAATGAATATTTTTATAATTGTGTAGTTCAAACTACCTATTAAGCCTCGTCTCCATATCGCGCGCCAAACCAGCCAATGTTCGATGGTTTGCCGCGCGATATGGAGACGAAGCTTTAATATGGCAGAGACCTAACCACAGAATAAATAATAGTACTAAGTACAGAAGACTCACTCTCTAACAAAACGCGTCTATTACGATCAGCACAGATATGGCCGCTAGGTGGCGACGGCGCCACGCGCGGCTTATGGCAAACCCCAAAATTGGGGCCGAACGGATGTACTTTTAGCTACCTGTAGCAAAGCGACGAAATCGCGGAGTGAGACACGCCTGACCTAACTAAGAAAAGAATACTTTTAAATTTTATGGATTAAAAAGGTACAGTCACCTGCAATAATATGTTACTCTTGGAAGGCCGCTAAAATATGTGACACGCTCTTATGGCTCTACAAATAAGACCGTGTCAGATATTTTTGCGGCCTTGGTTGTGTAACATATTATTGCAGGTGACTGTACTACATCCCTGACAAATTCATAGGATAGGACGGGATAAAACATCAGGATTTTAATGAAAGACTACTTTGTAACATAGCACCAAATAATTTATGTACCAAATGAAATGAACCAGTCACTGATTTACAACTCAATTCTCTATAGTAACCATAAGATTGACATGAGCATTCCGATTCAATTCTTTAAACATTTATGTACAAATCCCAAGCAATGTTTTGTCAATAAGAACTAAAAATTGACACAATTAGCATATCTATATCGAATGTCAAACTTAAAATATCCAGACCACAATGTAACTAGAATATCCATAACTGTTAATAATGAAAGTCAGCAGCAGAAGCGCTATTCAATAGTTGACACAGCCATGCTGATCTGATTGGTTAGATTGTCTAGTAAATAGAGAAATGCATAATTGCTTCTTCTGCTAACTCTATATACTTTAAAGATATTAATATGGTATTTAAAGCCAGGGATACACTAGAGGACGAATGTCCCACGACACGTGTCGGCGACATGTCAGGCGAAGTGCGAAGTTGCACAAGTTCGCGAAACTTCGCTTGTCATAGCACCGGCTGCGTGCGCGTAAACGTGCAGGTGCGCGTGCGCTACAATGTTGGAGCCGCGCACGCACACGTCACGCAAGCGGTGTGTCGTCTCTCATACATAAGGATCTGTATTTTACAACGCACACACACCCTGGTGTGCACAGACCTATACACACGCGCGATGTTCCGAGACGTGATGACTAAGGTCTGAACTGTCTGAAGTTCGGCAACGTCGCGCCACTTCATCCGACGTCATTTGTCGGCTAATGTACCATCGGCCACACTGTTAACTATACATTGGTGGCCTTATGCCTTTTGTAATGAGGTACACCGTAGTACAATTAGGAGTGTTGCTGTTTATATCCCTGGCTTCAAAGTAATTGTAACATGGTGACTGTTGCATGATCTAGGCTATTACAACTGTTACATCTATCACATAATAAGTAGAATAGCACTTGTGGTTGGTTTAATGATTCTTATACACTAATGACTATGTTAATACGAAACACTTAATAATATGTGGAATGAAGATCAAGATAATGGCCCATAACAGTAGAGGAAACAAAACTAAAAAATCATTATTACCTTATTGGCTCATCCTAAAGCAAAATTATTTTATTTGGTGCATATTCATTATAATATATCTGTCATAATAAAATGAATAAGCTACTTTTCAACTAAAAAAAAATACCAAAACAAAGAAGCAATGGGAAGATTTCTGCACAGTAATTAACAATTTAAATTCAAAAGCAACACATGAAATTAATGGCATCCATGACTATATTAAAACTATAGAAAACTACAAGTTCACTTAAAATCTTAGTTTAGGTAGTTACCAACTTATAAAATTTCAAGAAGAAATCTACCCATTACTTACTGGTGGTGTCATATTACTTACTGTTTTTTTTTTAAATAAGAAATTATTAGTCAATTTGTCTGTTTTTAGACATAACCTGCTATGGGCAATTGATAACTATGAACTAAAACTTATTCACAAGCAAACCACAAAAGTCCGTCACTTCTTCTCTGGAGGGGTGGTCTTTTTTCGGCGGAACAGCAAAATATGAGGCTCTGAAAAAAAACAGTGAATACAGTCATTAAACAAAAGTAATAATAACATGGTGACCAAGTGGATATGACGTCCAACTTTCAATCTGGAGGCTGTGGGTTCAAATCCAGGCTCGTACCAATGACTTTTATGGAAGTTATTTACGAAATATCATTTGATATTTGCCACTAGCTTTTTGATGAAGGAAAACATTGTGAGGAAACCTGCGTACATCTATATATTAACAGCAACACAATCAAGATCAAACTTCCAATTCCTATTTTCATTTCATTATCAATTTTTTGTACCAGAATTTTTTTCTTGTCATATGGTTTTTGTTTGTATAGCAAATTTATGATCAGTAAATATAATAAAACAATAACAATGTTATCCTTGATATAAAACCAAACATCACATTGTACCTATTCATAATACATACCTACATAAAGAATGTTCTAGAACTCGGTTTAGCAGAGTAAAAATTTTACTTAAGTTTTAATAATTCTAGAAATCAGTTCTATGGGAACATAGATTATGTTTTCTTTTTTCCAAAATGTACAAAGGTCTCATTCATGTTCATCAGTTCATACATTCGCCTACTAAGTTATTCTTACCGGGTTGGTGCGTCATATAGTGAACCCATCCTTGACTTTGCTGCACTCCAATGCTCCGCCATTCTTGTTCTGACATTAAATGATTTTTGGGAACTAGTTTCACCATTTCCTTAGGTAACACCACATGCCTAAAAACAGAAAGAGAATTATGCTTTACTCATTAACGTGTGACTAGAAAATATATAAAGACAACATATTTAATGAATAATGATTGACACCCTAACGTAATAAAATACAACACAATTAGATTAAGGCCTAACTGTGAGTAGTTCAACTGTACAATACCCTTGAGCTGATGATGAAGAACATTTCATTGCAAGGTTATAATTAAATGAACAAGTGAATCAATCAACGCTGCTATTCGAGGATGTAAACTCTTGATAGGTATTTATACTGTTTATTTACCTGTACTCATGTTCCTCGTCGTAATACTTGTCCGAATAGTAAATATCTCTTGTCATTGTGGAAGTTATCAAAAATCAAATTTCCAACACAATTTTAACACTTATCCAGTAGGCACTTTGTATTATACAAAAAAATAAAGACACTTTCCAATATATACTGCAGTTTCACTTTCAGGAACCTTGCAAACAAAGAAATCAGGGAAACAACTCGAACAATCACACCGCTGAATACAAAATTCGACAGAGAAGCGTTTAACGAATTTGAAATTCGAAATCTGTAATGTTGCCAGTTTATTAAGTGCACGCGTCGTCTTTTTTTGTCAAGGCAACCCTGTAATTTATTTTTTATTTTATAAAATTGTATGTTTAATTTCATTAAAAAAATTATAATAACGTCACATTTGTTATTTGTTTAGATACATGATCATTTACGTTTACAAACAATTTATTTTTAGGTTCGTTAATAACATCTATCGATTGAAAATACATAATCGATTCAGTCGAATAGTGAATACAATCTTTTTTTTTTATACTGATCAAAGGGGCTACCACAAACTACTAAGAAGATACTACGTATCAGACAAACGTCTAGCCTACTAATGGTTTAGTCGTTAAGTATCTGTGGTCAGTGCAATTCGATAATGACGATTGTTTTTTTTTTAATGCAAATGGCGGGAATTATCAAGGAATTTGAATTCTACGCTTCCCACAGCGCGGGAATTTCAAAGTTATATTTTACCATAATTTCATAAAAAGGTTATTTTAATAGGGAAAGTTATTTCAGTTTATCCAGAATCTTCCTAGATAAACTGAAATAACCTTTTAAATGAAAGCACAATGTAATATTTGTTATCATTTATTCCTAAACCTTTTCTTATATTTTTTGTAAGCCTGTGCTTGCATAAGAGGCAAGTTTTTAATATTCAATCGTGACACATCGGTGCCTTTTAAAATTTTATTTATTGTATTGCACCAGTTAAAAATGCTTAGTGTTAAAGATACAGACATGAAGGTCTGCCTAGCCAAGTCACGGTGAATTTCGCATTTGATAAAATCAAATGAATATTTGGACATTAAAATTTGAGAAATTTGTTTTTTTATGTTTGATTTATGCGCGCTGTGTTCCAAATATTCATTTGATTTTTCGACAATATTGCCAAAAATCCTCACAGCATGCTCCGAGGGATAGGTCAATTTATTTTTTTTAATTACATTGTACTCTCTCTTAGATATCCATTTGTGGATATCTGTTTCTTCAGTTGTTAAATCTTTTTCACAGTTTTTGCAAGCAAGTATCTTCAGTACTTTTCTAGTGACCCATCCCGCGGTATATGCCCGTGAGTGTACATCTAGACGCTCCCGTGTGGCTTGAACCAATAGTTGTTCTGCGCCGTCCTCACGATCGTTGGAGGTCAAAAATGATGAAGGCGCAGAATCAACCGGTATGGCAGTATTCTCATCCATTGTCCTGGTTTCTTCGGTGTGCGAAAACAATGATTGAATTTTAATAACTTGCTCAGCACAGTCTTCTTCACAATTATATGTATTTTCGTGAAATTTTATGAAATTTGTTATAAGTAATGACTTAAATGTGCACTCAAAGGCGTGGCAGGTCGGGTCATTGTTTCTGGCATTGTATGCCCGTACTCTTCCAAAGAAGTTTTCGATCGCGTCAGAATTAAAATACCGCGGGCGCATTATCTTTATGTTTTTATCTTTCATGACCTGCCACAGCCTTTGAAAACTTTTTAACGTCGTCACCCAATTTCTTAAACTCGGGACTGTGGTCAGTTTGCCGTTATGATCAATGAGTTTCATATTTTCGATTATAGGTATGGCCTTCGCCCAGAAGACGTGATGTTCAGAATTTTCTGTGACTGCAGTCCGTAATTTTTTTCCCTTGGTGTGCTTGTGGTGGGTGCTGGCACCGTTGACGCTGTCGAAGAGGTCGTCGAGGAACGCCACCAGCTCCGCTGTGTTGGCCAGCGTCGCGCTCACCGGTGTACCGTCCGCGTAGTGCGCTGGAAAATGTTATAAATATCGTTACGAAACTGTGCAGCTAATTCTTTTTTATTATGATAAAGTCGAAAGTTCGGAAATAGAAGAGTCGTGGAATGTATTGGGCCCCATACATCGACGAGCACAGACTCTACAGTCCCACCGAGGGTTCCGTACTTTTTAGTATTTGTTGTTATATATAGCGGCAACAGAAATACATCATCTGTGAAAATTTCAACTGTCTAGCTATCACGGTTCGTGAGATACAGCCTGGTGACAGACAGACGGACAGACGGACGGACGGACGGACAGCGAAGTCTTAGTAATAGGGTCCCGTTTTACCCTTTGGGTACGGAACCCTAAAAAACGAACTATAAGTAAAGCTTATACTAGGGCGCTCGGCGACGATATACATAAAATAAAATATTTACTTAGATAAATATAAAAACCGGGCAAGTGCGAGTCGGACTCGCCCACCGAGGGTTCCGTACTTTTTAGTATTTGTTGTAATAGCGGCAACAGAAATACATCTGTGAAAATTTCAACTGCCTAGCTATTACGGTTCATGAGATACAGCCTGGTGACAGACGGACGGACGGACAGCGGAGTCTTAGTAATAGGGTCCCGTTTTTACCCTTTGTGTACGGAACCCTAAAAACATTCATGATCATGACTCAGGTACAAATATTCGCGATAAACACACAAATAAATGCCCGTACCGGGAATCAAACCCGGGACTACTGACGTTCATTACCAATGTCTTTTAGATGAAGGTAAACATCGTGAAGCAACCGCACAAGACCCAATAAATCTGCTTAGTATAAAATTAATGAAGTAGCGGGGACATTGATAGACATTATTATTTGATTACATGTACTCACAAAATGAAGCTGTGTAGGATAAAGCTCCTGCCATGGTTTGACTGAAAACACGTACACAGTTTTTCACCTGAAACACGACAATAATAAATATAAATATATAGATATTCGTCCTGTCGATTGGGTTTAAAAATTTGTTTAGTCCCTTATATAAACAATTATACCTTCATTTTCTTGATTTTCTCCGGGAGTATGTGCTCGTCGTTGAGCTTGTGCAGCAGGCGAGCTTGCGCGTGGCCGCAGTCGGTGCGGTACACGTCCACCAAGTCCTGCCACTTCGAGACTTTGCCCTCCATTAGAATATCCTTCGTCAAGAAGTTATTCCTGACTCCTTTAATCAAATGTGGCGGGTCATACAGCACACTAAGACTTTGGCCATTTAAGTGTATAGTGTCATCTGGAAAATATACAAAAAAAAATACATATATGATATAAATAATACAACCTACTAAAGTTACTGATTTATCGACCTTAATGTAAAACGTTTTATACTGTTTGGTACGAATTTTAAATTGTGAAATTATAACATTAATTTTGGTTTGATGAAACAGCGCAATTTCAAGTGAAGAAGCACAAGCTGGTCTGCGTAGAACTACATAATGAGTTTTAAAACCGTTCTGTCAGAGGAGTTTCATCCACACATATAATCTTCATAACATTAAATAGAGTTGGACAAAGATAAGTAAGCAACGATTTTGATAGCACACGCAGTGCAAGGATTATTAAAAAAAATTAAACGTCGTACTTCTCTAAAATTATGACATATAAATAACACTTGCACTGCGTGTGCTATCAAAATCATTGCAGACTTGACTTGGTCTTACTCAACACAAATAAAATTTCGTAAGAAACTAGAAACAAATAGTTCTTTTTCTAAGAAATTAAGATATGTACGAGATATTTACCGGTCTCCTGGCCTGCTATGATTTGTGATCTTCTAGTGTCCTCTTGAAGGCTTTTGAAGGCGCTTTGAAACGAAGTCCCCTGGTCGCTTATCAAAGCGATAGGCTGGAGCCCCGTCTCGCACACGGCCGCCACTATCTCCTTGATGATGGCCTTCATCTGCGGACCCGACGCGGCACCTTCGGAGAAGTAATACGCCATCGGTTGTTGCCACTTATAAACCGCGCCTTTAATCATAAATGCTAGAGCGTGGTCGGCCAAGTGGTTGGTCTTCTCAGACAATTCAACGAATCCATTAATATTGTCATGTTTCCGAGAGTAATGGACGCCAGCCTCCAACTTCATCTCATCAAATATTATGGAACACATTCTTTTGGCCTCATTCCATTTGCAAACCTGAGAATAAAACAAATGTTAATTTCAATGTTAGGCCTTGCTCATTTTAGCGTCGTCCAGGGGCCCGTTTCTCAAAAGCTTGTAACTTGTATTACAAGCGGAAGTCACTTTTTTACAGCTTTTGTTAGAAGTGGACTTCCACTTGTATTACAAGTTACAAGCTTTTGAGAAACGGGCCCCTGGTTGCATCTTAAAGCAGCCTAGGGTTGAATTTGATAACATAATCCTACTAATAGGAGCAGGCACTAGTTTTTCGTATTATGTTCGTATTCGTATATTTCGTACTTTAGCCCCAGGAAACTCACAGGTACGAGCTGCAGTGCATGGTTTATTTCTAATGTTTGAAAATACAATAAATTCATCGCTTTCTTTTATTTATCCCTTTTACAATAAAATACTTGATACCTCATAAAATAATGAATAAGTAGATGGCTCTTATTGATACGTACCTCTTGTTTAATGACATTAAAGACTTGAGTATTAATGCCAGCTTCAATGTTTACGTTTAATAACAACTTGTTAAGTGTTGTTTTGCAGGGCAGGATGAATATTCTCTGCAAGAATCTGTAGCATTTTGGACTTTGCTTCATAATTGAAAGTGCGATAACTTTTTCCTCTAGGCTAAACCTTCTGCCTTTTTTACTCGCAGTACAGAGTTTAATCTGCATCCACAGAAATTTTCTTGCCACAGAGTTCATTCCTGCCACTAATTGTTTGAATGAAGCCTCTTTTGACAACTTAGACGCCATCTTGGCTCGTCTGAAGTAGTCCACTTGTTTTTTGGCTTTTTTGTAATGTTTGTACAACGCCTCGCACTCTGGCGACAGTTGATCGGCGTGAGATACAACTCGAAGTCGTTTGCGACATGTCCATTTCGGAGTCCGTTCCATTCTCGTGTTCTGTTCTTGAACACCCGACGCCCGTGCGAGTTCTGTAAATAAAATTAATTTTACTGGACGAGTTCATTTTAATTGTGATAGAGCCCGAGATACACGGGCGAGTAAGAATATACAATAAAGAAAAAGAATATGCCTTTAAGGTGCAATAACCCATTATCTATAATAGTACCTAGTATAATAGAAGGGATCTACAAAAAAATGTAGCAACTACAGACTTATAGCTTTGATTTCGCACGCCAGCAAAGTACTTCTCCATATCATCAACACCAGACTGAAAGCTTTTCTGAATCCGGAGATAGCTCAGGAGCAAGCAGGATTTGTCGAAGGTCGTGGAACAAGGGAGCAGATCTTAATTCTTCGACAAATTATCGAAAAGTCTAGAGAGTTTAACATCCCACTCTATATCTGCTTTGTTGACTTTCGCAAGGCCTTCGACACCGTGAAATGGGACAAGCTCTGGGACGTTCTACTTCATATGGGAGTACCTAGCCACTTGGTCCGCCTCATACGTCGACTCTACGAGGACGGAACTGCGACAGTTCGAATTGACGACGTCGACTCGAAAAGTTTCCAGACACACGCTGGTGTTCGGCAGGGGTGCATTCTCTCTCCACTGTTGTTTAATATTTATACAGAATGTATTATGAGAATTGTTCTGGAGCAATGGGACAAGGGAATTTCAGTGGGAGGGCGGAAAACATCGAACTTGAGATACGCTGATGACACAACTCTTCTCGCTCAAACAAAAGAAGACATAGAACTGTTGTTGGAACGCCTAGAGACAACAAGCCTCTCCTTCGGACTCGCGATCAACAGAGATAAGACCAAAATGATGGTCGTGGATCGAGCGGAACTAAATCAACCTGATGTCTCCATGATTGGCAACTGTGAGGTTGTCCAAAGCTACATATACCTCGGCTCCACGATCACGAACAATGGTGGGTGTGAGGACGAGATCCGCAGGAGATGTGCTATCACAAGATCTGCCGTTGACAAGCTGAACAGAGTCTGGCGCAACCGCAACATCACTAAAACCACGAAAGTCCGCCTGATGAGAAGCTTAGTCTTCCCAATATTTCTTTATGGCGCAGAAACGTGGACGGTGCGTCTGAAAGACCGACGCAAAATTGACGCACTCGAAATGTGGTGCTGGCGGAGACTACTGCGTATTCCTTGGACTGCGTTTCGGACCAATGTTTCGATCTTGGAAGAACTCAAAGTGAAGGAGAGATTATCGTCGACTGTTCAAATACGAATCCTCAAATACTTCGGGCACGTTACACGAAACCAAAACTCCATGGAACGTCTCGTTGTCCAGGGACGAGTTGAAGGCAAGCGGTCACGAGGTCGGTCACCTACGCGCTGGACAGACCTGATAAAATCTGCGACACAAACCACCATAGTCCAATGTTCCCGTAACGCCGAAGACCGTGGCAAATGGAGGCACATTGCGAGGGCTGCGTTATCCACAATAGATACGTCTCATCATACAACCACGACCACTCTGTCAAGAGTGAACGACTGAGGAGGAGGATAATAGTACCCAGTCATCTTACTCAATAAACTAAATTCACGTTCCTTTTTTTTGCCTTCATATTGTTTTTAATTACAAATGACGACCAGTCTGGCCTGGGTAGTGACCTTGTCTATAAAGCCGATGGTCCCGGGTTCGAATCCTGGTAAGGGCATTTATTTGTATTATGATACAGATATTTGTTCCTGAGTCATGGTTGCTTTCTATGTATTTAAGTATTTATATATTATATATATCGTTGTCGAGTACCCACAATACAAGCCTTCTTGAGCTTATCGTGGGGCTTAGTCAATTTGTGTAAAAATGTCCTATAATATTTATTTTATTTATTATTATTTAATGAGTATAGTAAATTCTTCCATTACCGCGATAGTTACACATAAAATAAAACTATTTTGTCCAACGCTGTAAAACTTCTGTTCGGAACGACGGTATGTATTTTGAATTCATTTTGCGCGATATAATCGGTAAAAAGTTTTGTTATGGCTCCTCTACACGATGGGCCAGCGCCGGCCACTCCAAGGGACGCAGCCATGCGGTAGAATGAGATAGCAATATCACTTGCTCCCTCTAACGCATAAATGCGTCCCTTGGAGTGGCCGGCGCTGGCCCATCGTGTAGAGGAGCCATTAAATGAGAATAGTATGAAGAAGTAATATATGCCTTAGATTTAAACTTCGTACTATTAATTATTATGATATTGTTACCTGGATTTATCGCAGTTGACTCAACTGACGGCCCTGGACCAGTGATGTACGCCTGATCAGCGCAGATCATGGAAGAGGAGTCGACATCTGAAATTTATTTAAAAAAATGTTTTAATTGAGTTAAGTAAACACGAGCCTACTATCGCTAATATTGAAGACACTTGTGATAAAAAATAGCCAATTAAATATATTCCTGCAATTACAATTTAGGGATCAAACTGCATGTAGGAAGCATGCATAATTTTTTTATTCTAAAACCATTTACTAAAATCAAATATTAAAATATGTATAGAAAACCTTTTCGAAATATGTAGTAACATTCGTTACATGTCACACATTGTAAGACGTACGATTTTCAGTCCGTAGCACGGATAATATATATTTCTTACAGAAACTCTTAAGAAATTCATTTGTATGGACCCCGTACAAATGAGTAAAATGAGTTTCTTGGAATTTGTGTAATAAATATTTACATTTGATATTCAATAAAATTACAACTGGTATGTCGGTGAAGGAAAACATCGTTTGGAAATCGAACTCATTCCAATAAAGCTTATTAGCTTCTCCGCTACTAAAATTAGGTCGTTACTAGTGGACGTGTTGCTCTTAGTTACGAGAGAGATATATCGCGAAAAATATAGCCTGTCAAGATTTATGATGCACCTTTGTGTTATTGTTACCTGTATGTGATGAAATTTGTTTAACTGATGTGTCTGCTACCGTGATGCAGGATTGATCAGCGGAGAGCGTAGAGGAGGCGTCCACTGAAAATAATTTTTAATATAAATTACATGTTATAAATAAATAAATATTTATTAGCATTTTTGTTAGACAGAAATTCAAACAGAACAGACGGGATTCAAACCCCGATTCACCAGCTTCGTAAAGCAAGTCGACATTAGACTGGCTAGGCGTCCGTATATATTAATATATTCCCTAAATCTTATACAGTTTCATCTAGCAGAATAAAAAGTTTTGTCACCGCAGGTATCTAAAGAACTAGAAAGATTGTAATATATGTAATGTACCTACACTCTTATAATGTTACAATATCTGGGCGACCGAGCTTTGCTCGGAAAACATATAAAAACTCTAAAACGCGCATTTTCCCAGACATAAGACTTAGCTGGATTGATTTTTTGCCCCCCTTAACCCCTATCTAGCAAATTTCATGAAATCGTTAGAGCCGTTTCCGAGATCCCCGAAATATATATATATATATAAATAAATATACATGAATTGCTCGTTTAAAGGTATTAGATGTTATTTTAACCCTTGAAGCACTTATATATAAATAAATATTATAGGACAATTTTACTCAAATCGACCTAGTCCCACGGTAAGCTCGATAAGGCTTCTGTTGTGGGTAATAGACGACGATATATATAATATATAATTATATATAAATATTTATTTATACATAGAAAACAATACATAGAATATATGTACCTACATAGAATATAAATGTAAATCAATAACAAATATTCATGTATAAAACACAAATAAATACCCTTCGCACTAAGAAACTCCAGATTCATAATGACTACGATTACTATTCATAAGTGCTTGTTGCTAGGCCTACATGAATAAAGTATATTTTGACTTTGACTTTTGAAGGTTTAGTAAAAAAAAGCAAGTCCAGCATTAACCTATGAGGCACACAAGAAGGAGAAGAGCAAATATCGTTATATCATCATATTTCGACAAATTATTGTGCATTTATTAAATGAACTGTCACAAATTTATAATGGACTTTTTCTGCAATACTTGGCCTGCATAAGTAGACGTCTTGTTATTAGATGCTAAAGCGAGCGAGCCTTATTAGCCAGCCTCAGTCCTAAAAATGTAGCCCTTTTAGATCTGATTTACATTCATGTTATTGTTACCTGTTTGCGGTGGAGTTTGCTCAAGTGACGGGTCCACAACCGCAATGGAAGCTTGATCTGCAGACGAGACGCGCTCTGAAAAAGATATATATATTTTTTATAATATTCACATTTTTCACGATACAAATACACATATTATAGTAACTGTTTGTTTGCCAGTAGTATTTAATTTTGTTTAAAAATGATGGATTAAAAAAGAGAATTCAATTTATTTATTGTGTAGTTACACAACAATTAGACAGGAACAACAAATTTATAGAAATAGGCTGAGGGAAAGTAAATATTATTGGTACATACCTGAATTTACATGAGATGCCTCAATCGACAGACCCGCAATAGGTGACATGGATTCCAGTGAAACATCTGCTGAAAACATAAAATGGAACATAAATAAATCATTTTCCTAATTAAGTCATTATACTTATTATATATGTATATATTTCTTGCACCTATTACTATTTGATCTCTGTTTGACACAAAGGTTAACTGGTAGAGAATGCCTTCTGGCATTAAGTTCGCCTTTTGTACAACTTTTACTGTGCAATAAAGTTTAAATAATAAAAACCGGGCAAGTGCGAGTCGGACTCGCGCACGAAGGGTTCCGTACCATAATGCAAAAAAAAAAAAAACGGTCACCCATCCAAGTACTGACCACTCCCGACGTTGCTTAACTTTAGTCAAAAATCACGTTTGTTGTATGGGAGCTCCATTTGAATCTTTATTTTATTCTGTTTTTAGTGTTTGTTGTTATAGCGGCAACAGAAATACATCATCTGTGAAATTTTCAACTGTCTAGCTATCACGGTTCGTGAGATACAGCCTGGTGACAGACGGACGGACGGACGGACAGCGAAGTCTTAGTAATAGGGTCCCGTTTTACCCTTTGGGTACGGAACCCTAAAAAGTATGGGATAACTTTTCACAAATCATCCCAGTCATCTATTAAGTTCAATAATAAAAAATAATATATAAGATATTTATAAGGCTTTAAATGAGAATTTTCTTGTGGATCACTGACTAATTAGATTACAATATTGTGTAAAAATATCAATAGGTTCTGTCCGATTACTAAGATTCAGTTCGCTATAGTATTACTATGGCGTACCTACTTGATCTTAGAAAAGCAGACATATTCCTTACACAGAAATTTTCTTACCAAGATTCAAACACAATACAAGCTTTCCAGCCAGTATCAGGCCAAGGGTAAAAACAATGATGACCGTTAAAAAACTATTATGAGATAAGATATGTGATGAAAAAGAGAAATGATAAAATTACCTGTATGTGCTACAGTTGTTATGTGCGACGGTACGAGTACAGCATCCTTTGATTCATTCGTTGCGGCACTCATAGCATATGTGTGGTCATAATGGCATTTTCTTGCATAAGAGTGGTCAGAGTTTCCCATGCTTTCAAGTTCCATGGATCCTGATAAAATAAAGACCCATTACATATACATAATAAATGTAGTGGTACTAACGATAAGACAATAAAAATAAATACCATGCCTTAAAAATAATTAACATAAATACAATAGAAGTAAATTTTTTCTGTTTGAAAAGTATTAAATAAAATAAAATACTTTTTTTAATACAATGATGTTAGTGAATGTTACATATAGGTATAAAGGTATAATGTTGTACAGATGTAGTGCATAGTTATTTTGTATCATATTTTCACTGAAACATGAACATGTCTTGCTATTTCAGTCAGTCTCGGTCCAAAAAGTACTGATGTTGACTGAAGTAACATGACAAATGCGAATGTTTTATACGTCTGTATCTATATAAGATTTAAGACCAATACTAAAAACTATAAAATATGTTAAACATTAGTACACAGATTCACTAAGTCTCATGGTAAGCTCAATAAGGCTTGTGTAGTGGGAACTTAGACAACAATAGATATATGTATAATAAACATTAATAAATATTTAAATTCATAGAAAACACCCATTACTCAGGAACAAATATCCATGCTCATCACACGAATAATAAAATTGTACCCACTAGGCCAGACTAACACTGAATGCAAATAAACATAACAAACTTATATGAACAATACAAATAACGAATACACGAACCATGTAGAAAAAGTAAAATAAACATTTCAGCGGCGGCATCGACTGGGAAAACTTGAAGGCGAGTCCATTTTAACAATTCCGCGTAGAGCACTAAACTTGAAGTTGTGTCCATTTTAACAATTCCGCGTAGGAACCTATGAACTGTAACAAAATTATAATTACAAATAAATACCACGTGGTATTTAAAAGATACATACTTATTAGTCAATGGTTAAACTATATCAGCATTAGGTATACATACCTCTTTCAGCAGATGAGTGAGCAGGCTTTCCAGTGGTGATTTCTTCGAGGGTAAACAATGTTGGACAGGCATTCGGCCTTAACCGCATCTTCGAAGACACGTATTTGGCCTCGAAGTGATTGTGGCAAACATGTAGTTTACTAATTTCACCAGATGTCAAACCCTCAAAAATGGTTAATGGAACTGCTGAAATAGTTTTACGCCACAATAAAACTTTTTCACTGGCCGCTGGCATTTTGTGCAGCATAACGTCCTTTCGTTCACTACTGCTATCACAGCCGGGTATACAGCACTTGCGAGGCATTTTGAATATCAAAATGAAACGTAGCACTGAATATTACAATTATCACGGAGAAATAAAGGTACGGAAATTAATCAACGCAAACACTTCACTACTCGACGCGAAAACTGTAATGGCGTAAAAATAACGGCGACGCGATTTGACAGTTCTGAATGACAGTAGGAGTAGCGGTGGGGAGTTAGCCAATAGCAGAGGACTTAAACGTCAGTATCGAGTTGGCTAACCGTTTCAAGGCCATCTCTACGGCTACATTTCGCTCTTCGTAGATAAACGCCCGTGGGGGCTACCGCGAAAACCGAAATTCGCAAATTGCGGGGAGATTCTTTCTCTTTTATTCCAATGAAGGCGTAATTAGAGAGACAAAGAAAAATGCCCGCAATTTGCGAACTTCGATATTTGCGGTTATAGGCCAGATCGTATCGTTTTTGTTTTGAGGCATGCTCGAGGCTGGTCGAGGCCATGTTGAGGCGAATGAAATGCGAATGAATAATTTTGAAAACACGAAAAAATTCAGCGGTAGTGTAGCGGTGATATAAAGTAAATAAACCGAACCCACTGTCCCATTGTTCTAGTTGCCGAACTTAAAGTAGCTAACACACTATCGCACCGCACCAAGGTCATTGAGGGAAGCACCCATAAGTAAGAGGAAGAAAGCGATATCTCTTTCTCCCTCTTACTTATGGGTACGTCCCTCAATGACCTTGGTGCGGTGCGATAGTGTGTTAGCTACTTAAACCTTTACCACACTCGCGTTCGCGGCTTCGCCCGCGATCAAAGAATATAAAGCGCCCTCCAGACTATGCGCGTGAATCGCGGGCGAAGCCGCGAACGCGAGTATGGAGTCTAGTTCGCTGATATGCGAAATCGACTCCAGACTCGCGTTCGCGGCTTCGCGCCGCGATTCGCGCACGAGTGTGGAGCGCGCTTAATACTCACTAGCTTAGGCGGTGCGCGCATATGCGGCAAAAAAATCGATGCGATTTTAAAATTGTGATTTGTTACATTTTTCCGCGACAGCGCGCGACGCGATTGTCGCAAAGTGAATTGCAGCATACGAAGCTGTATGGCCCCGCGCGCACTGCGATAATAAAATCGCAGCCGGGACCTCAGTCGGCATTTCGCTCTCCAAGCGTCAACATATCGGAACCTGCTTCTCCAATGGAGTTACAAGATGAGACGCTAGATGTTGACCGTTTAATTATAGAAATAGAAGGAGATCACCTTTGTGGTATAAATACTCAGTCATACAGCGATTGCATATTGTTTCACGACAAGCGACTGGTACGACACCCATGTCGAGAATGAACAAATCGTCGACTTTTTCATCGCAGTGCGCGCACTGAATTTTCTGCGATAAATTACAGCGCGATTCTAAAATCGTGTCGCAAAAATTAAAATCGTGGTGCGCGCTTGGCGTTAAAGCGTCTCCAGAGATACCAGAGATGATCCAGAGCAAGGGCCCAACCTTTTCTGTTCTCTTTCACGACGCAGCAACTAGTATCATTTCTCTCTCCTCGCTCTTTTAAAATGCCGTTTGTCAAAAAAGGACAACCACACTGTTGACAAGGTGGACTTCAAATCAAGTGTTGCCTTTCTTGATGCGCCCAGGCTGTGTATGTTTGCGTAAAAGCGTATATGTGTGCTCTTTTAGGGATGTGAAAAGTCGATTTTAATCATGTTATATATCGATAAACGCTACACAGCGGAACGAAATAGCGATTAATTGAAGCTTCAATATCTTCGTTAAACATAAACATAATTGAAATGCTAATGGATAATGAATATATTATAATATAATAATATAATTCAATTATTGCGGAACACCTATTTTAGGAGGTATTTATGTATTTTAATTAAATATCTGAACTTTCCCTTGGTTCCTTGCTGGGGCGTGACTATAAAATTGTGATCTGATAACCACAATAAAGAATAAAAGCGTTTTTGGTCATTTTAGGTATCGTTAAGCCTTTGAAGTAAAATTAAAATTGCAAGAAATGTCGATAGTTTATCGATATGACTTTATCGACATGGCTACAGCAACGTGGGCCTCATTGTTAATCGTACACTAAACAAAAGTGGCAACAGTGACAGCTCGCTGAGACACCGTCTATATATATATATTGTCTATGATCCAGAGTAATCAATTTTTCCCCAATCTGATTAAATTGCCCGATTGAATCAGGACGTACGGACGCAAACGCCAATTTGGCTCGCCGAATTTAACCGCCGATAATGACCGATAAAATAAGGTGCGGATTAAGGAATGCAAATCGGTTATTTTTTGTATGGAAATAACCGCGGATTCGGTTAAAAACCGATTATTTCCATACAAAAATAACCGATTTGCATTCCCTAGTGCGGATGCAACAATACTAATTTGTGAGGCCAGTATTTTCGTTCTGGGCCATTTTTTCAATTTAGAGGGCTGAGGGCTCTAATATCATCATAAATCTAAAATTGGAGTTGAAACTCTAGGTCCATGGGGTCCCAGCGCGCATAAGTTGTTCGCAGAAATCGCGAAGCGTCTGGTTGACGTAACTGGTGACCGAAGAGCTGGCGGCTACCTCGCACAACGTATCACTATTGCGATACAGCGGGGCATCCTTGGTACAGCCGCCAGCATCCTTGGTACAATGCCTCAGGGGCCTATTTTAGATTTAAGCTAGTTATTAATTTCGTTTAGTTGTACCACTGTATATATATTGTATGTATGTAAATAAAAAAAAAAATGATATTGATTTAAATTGGAGATCGACGCCAATTTCATTTCTGAACAAATCGACCTATTTGATCAGTCCCGTCTGGATACCACTTCATGTATATCGCGTCGTGTGTTCAACTGTATAGTTCGTTTTTTTTAGCATTATGAAGAACTTGGAAGAAGGTAAGCGATTTTGACATGACTTTTAATTCAAAAACGCTTTTTAAAAATCAGTAACTATTACTTATGAAAGCAGAAGAATATAAATGATCATATTAGATTCATAAATGTTACATATCTGCCGTAGGTATCTTATTTATAAATTGTGTTTTTCAATTAAAAGACACATCAAGTTTGTTTACCTTATTTCTAATGCTAAAAAAAACGAACTATAGCGTCAAAACAAAACTACTGAGCCGACTTTGGTGAATGACGTGTCCAAGACGTGTCTATCTAATTTTTATTATGACACTGCTCTATACTTTCAACCGAATTAAAAAGTGGGATCGTTTTGACTAAATATAGATGGTCAAGCAAATGAATTGTCAGTAGAAAAAGGCGCGATATTCAAATTTTCTATGGTCCGATATCCTTTCGCGCCTAGAATTTCAAATTTGCCGCCTTTTTCTACTGACAAAATCTGCTTGACCTAGTATATTTTACTTTTTACAGCTAAAAGGTCCATGAAAAAGGGGCCGTTCAAGATTACATAAGCAGATTTTTCAATTTTCAGCCCCCTGTCCCCTCTCCCCTCCCTCCTCCCATGCTTCTTAGGCATGGACCACTTTTTTTATGGGTGATGATGAAATAAAAATAATTCAATATTAAATAACATAATTTATTATTCATCATCATCATTATCATATCATCAGCCAGAGGACGTCCACTGCTGGACATAGGCCTCCCCCAAATAATAAAAAAAAAATACCCCATCTTAAATTAAGCGTCCTAAATGATAAATTTAATATTCAATTAATCACATTAATATAAAAACAGATATCATTTATTACCAGGTAACTAAGGTCCATACGTACATATACTTGCCTTACGGACTAACATAGACACATAGAAAATTGTCACCGTAAAAACTGACAAGACCGAAGTGATCCCATAAGAGGACCGTGAACTAAGTCTTGCACGGTGCTATAAAAATAATTTCGGCGACACGCGGCACAAAAGTTTTGCCGCGTCACCTGGGCTTAACCACGAAAATCGAAGTTCGCAAATTGCGGGTATTTTTCTCTGTCACTCTTATTACGCCTTTATTGGAGTAAAAGAGAAAGATCCCCGCAATCAGTGAATTTCGATATTCGCGGTAAGTCTCCTGTCCTGGTGCGAGAATCTGCAGATTCCCGTGGATAAATAGTTTCCACCAGCGAGTGCGGTAGTGCACGTTCGCAGGTGGAACACCCACATGAAGAACAGGAAGATAACACGCCTTTAATCAGGTCTTTTGCTTCTCATGTGTCTTCCTATGGCGTTCGTAATCCGATTTTTGGGCAAACTTGTGCATACATTTATTGCAGGTATATGGTTTTTCTCCTTTATGCTGGTGTTTCACGTGCCTCCTGAGGTTGGCCGCACGCCCGAAACAGGCACCGCAGGTGGAGCATACGTGGGGCTTCTCCTTAGTGTGGGAGAGGATGTGCTGTTTGAGCTCGCTGCGGGTAATGAAGGCGCGGGTACACACGTCACACTCGTGGCTTGTCTCACCAGTGTGACGACTGCGAAATAAAATAAACAATGTTGTTCCTATTGTCTTGAGAAAGTGACAATAAATTGTATCTGCCTAGCTAGGGTAACTGCTTACTGGTTAGGGAGTATCGGAACAAAAAGTTTATTTGGTTATCGTGAATCTTTTGGAAATACACGAAACTTGATATTGGGCTGTGTCCACTCGCGTCAGTTGACGTCATTAGCAGTCAAAGGGTTAAACAATATGTATAGACATAAATTTTATAATATTAATTAAACCAATGATGTGACTTTCAGTCTTGTACGACATGGCCAAGACATAGCTTATGCGACGGGGGAATTAGTCGCATTAAAAAAATACGGGGGAATAGTGGCATTAAAAAAACTTCGACACCCTTTTATCTCTCTGTCTAAATTCAGTCATGTTAAAATACATGTTAATCTTACCTCAAGTATAATATTTAAAAAATTAAGTAGTGTATGTATGTATGTATGTATAAACTCTTTATTGTACAAAACACAAAACACAAATTTATGGCACAGGATAGGCACAGGCAGTACAAAGGCGAACTTATCCCTTTAAGGGATAGTGTATTATAATCAGTGTTCGGACAATTTATCGCAAAAATAAATATTGTATGGAACATGCCACAATTTTTTTTACAATTTTGAATTGAGGTTTTGAGTATAATCTGGAAAGTTTATAAAGATACTGTGTACGTAATATGAGTTTAATAAATCTTGTCCTATTTTGAGATATAAGTAATTTTAGATGGTTTTGCGATGATTTGTCAAATTACTGATAATAAGCAAATATGCACTGCTTTCACGGTACAATCACATTCTTGTGTAGATTCATTAACTCACCGTATATGGTACTGCAGATGCCCTAACGTCCGAAAACTGCGGGGGCATAGAGAGCATACATATGGCAGTTGGCCTGTGTGCTTCCGTTTGTGGGCCAGCAAGCCAGAGGAATGAGCAAACTGAACTCCACATATGGTGCACTCTAGAGGTTTCTCTCCCTGGAAATAGAGCATAATTTAAAGCAAATATCATTTTTTATGTTTTAATTAGCTTTTAGGATATGATTATTGGAAATTCAACTATTGTGATAAATCAAACTTAACTTTTAATTCAATTTAGTGTTTAAATCTTAACAAATAATATGACAAAAGGCGCTATCCATTTATTACGTAAGACGATTTTTGTTAGTTTTTGACGCCCTCCCTCCCCTATGTAAGAAAAAATAAGAATAAGCTGACGCCCGGGGTGGGCGTCAGCTTCGTCGTAAATCGTCTTACGTAATAAATGAATGGTGCCAAAGTAACAAGAAAGAGAAGTCAACAATGTTCACAAAATGTACTATTTTTAACCAAATTGGCGGTTGTCAATGTAAAGGTGCTATTTCCATACAGTTTCAATTTGAAATCAACATCAACAACAACCGAAAATGGGACCTTTTTGAAAACGTCACAAATAATCCTAACTAAAGAGTTAATCAGTGATTGGCGATTTGGTTGTAACTCCACAGGATATCAAATGGAAAAATTTGCTTACTGTGTGTATGCGCAAATGAACTTTCAGGTTTTCTGGCTGCGAGAAGCTCTTACCACAGTCAGGGCATGAATATGGCTTTTCACCTGTATGTACGCGGATATGCATTTTTAATCTATATCTGAAAATTCAAAAACATTTGTTGGTGGTATTTATGCTGTTGGCTATACTGATTTTAAATTAAATTAGCAAGCATGGTTATGTAATGTAATTATTTTACTTAATGACTTCTTCTTCTTCTTCTTCTTTATTAGGGGCTATATAAGGCTCCAAAGCCTATGTATCACTGCGACCATTCCTGATCTATTGTGATCGCCACCTACTACAACTCTCGATCCAACCCTGCAACTTCAAATAGCTGCAGGATCTTTTTGGTTTCGAGAGACTTTACCTCCTCCGGGCGTAATATGTGTCCGCCCAAGATTAGGTCACGAGTACGCATTAGGCAAGGGCACTCTGTGAGGATGTGTAAGGGCGTCTCCTCTGCCTCCATGCAGAGTCTGCACCGCCCTATATCACGTTTCCCCATGGTGTGCATGTGCTTATTTAGGCCGCAGTGCCCGGTAAGCACCCTTACCAAGTTGCGCAGTTGGTTCCTAGACAGCGCCAAGGCGTTCGAGGACGCCTTTTTGCTGAAGGCCTTGATAAGCGCTTTGGAATGGTTCAAACCTGTTGTTTCTCTCCAGAGTTGAATGGTTTTGTAGTGACAGTAGGTCTTTAGGGTGAGCCGCGTTAGGCTTTTGGGGATACCACAAAAGGGCTCAGGACTGTAGTTCTTCCCCTTAGCCCCTGCTCGCGCGAGTTCGTCGGCCTTCTCGTTTCCTACGACACCCGCATGCCCCGGGACCCAACGTAGAACAACCTTGTTCCTGGCTCCAAGGTTGTTCAATAGTTGCCTGCAGTTCTCAACCAGCCTCGATGTGGTGACATAGGAGGTTAGGGCTAAGAGTGCCGCCTGGCTATCCGAATGGATATAGATAGTGTGGTTGCCATAGTTGCTTTGCAGATTGATTGACGCACATTCCAGAATGGCGTATACCTCTGCCTGGAATATAGAGCAAAAACGTCCTAGGTTTAAGCTGATACTTTTCCTAGGCGCTTCACCGTATACTCCGCAGCCTACTTCAGATCCGGATTTGGAGCCATCAGTGTACCACCTCAGGCTTCCTTCTTTCCACTTGATTTGACTGTTTGACCAGTCCTCCCGTTTGGGGATTTCCACTGAGTAAAGTTTGAGTGGACAAAATTTGGGTGACATAGTGTCGGATGGCATCCCAAGAACAGGAATATCGTACACTGATTCCTTAAACAGTCTCAGAGTTTGCGATAACCAATTACCTCTCCTCGCGCCCGCTATTCTAAGCATACTAGATCTCGCCTCCAATTCTAGATGTAAGTGGAGGGGCGGTAGATTTAGTATGGCTTCTAGGGCTGCCGTCGGGGAGGATGACATGGCCCCAGTGACGATGACACAGGCAGTTCTTTGAAGGCTGCCAAGCTTCATCACTGTTACCTTCTGCGTCGTTTTCCTGTACCATGCTACAGAGGCGTAAGACACTATCGGCCTCACTATGGATGTGTACAGCCATAAGGCAATTTTGGGTTTTAGACCCCATCTGTTGCCTGCTAAACGACAGCATATTGCCAAGGCTGATCTGGCCTTTTGTATGGTTCCGTCCACATGTTTGTTCCAGGTCAGTTTCTGGTCCAGTGTTACCCCCAGATATTTGACCTCTGTTGAGAACGGAATAGTTTTACCATTCATGACTACTTAATGACTACTGTGTAGTTATTTTAACCCTTTGACCGCCGTTGTCCGGTATAGAAGACAACGATAGAACGATACGCTGGCGCCGTCGTCTTGTATACAAGACACAAATTCAACCACTGAGTTAATGTGAAAATAATAACAATTGCAATTTCATTTACACTCGTGTTCATATTTAAGGTCTTTGTTTTTTCATTTATTTGCTTTTTAAGCCGCTATATAAATCCCTTCTTTTATAATAAGGCATTTAAAAAAATTGCTCCAATTTTCAACATTTTTCGTGTTCCTCGTCGCCGTTGTCTTGTATAAAAGACAGCTAGGGATGGGAATGTTAACTCGATATGGGAATTTTTAACGTAAATATAAAGTCAGAAATATGTTTTTATCTAAGTATTTGAACACTTGTTAATGGCCAATTTTTTTCAACGAATAGTAGGTAACTACTTACTAGAATACGTAGAACGAGAGTCAGATAGGCATAACTATATTTAAAGTTCAGGTAGCTTCTTTAGCTCTATAAAGTAGAGTCAGACAAGTAAATTTGCCATTGTAGATTGTGGACTATTTAATTGCAGAAGAGATAAATAAAAAAAATAATTGATGTTATTTTATAGCTTAGTGGGAAGGGATACACCGCAGCGACCGCTTCGCACAAGTGTGGTACAGGGACATACCTGTTTATCAGACTTTACTTTTATTGTTATAACATTGAAGTTAATGTGTAATTTTTTTGTAACAAGTCGTTGAACGTTTTTTTGATAAGAGTTTACCTATAGATTAATGTAAACCAAACTGAAATTATAATGATAGATTCTAATTCCGGAATAATATCTTCACTCATTAAAAATTCAACCCACGTGTAATTTTCACTAAAACAGTTCCGGTATATTGACTTTATCGACACATGATGCGCAGCTTTAACGTTACGCCAATAAAGTTTACGTACCGACAAGCGCTTACGCCGTTGACCTAGAGACTATTACTACTTGATCCGCGCGGAAACAGTCCTTGTCGGTCTGCATTGCGGGCAGTCCATGGGCGCCGTTGTCTTGTATAAAAGACTTCTCGTACAGCCTAGTGCGGCGATATCACGTCTTGAATCGACATTGTTTAGTGGTTGTTTTTTATGTTAAATCCCTATATTTTAAACATTTTCGGGTGTACAACATATGTTTAATTTTGGCAATTTGGAATGAAATTAAAACAGGATAAGAACAAAGCTAAATTAAAAAGATTTTTACCATAATATTGTAAATATCGATATCGCTATTTGCAATCCCTAAACTTTTTATTAGTTGTTTACTTAAAATTTGCTCTGGCGTGTGAGTGAGCGTCTTTGCGGACTAGGTCCGGCGGCCAAAAGGTTAAGAACAATTAATTTATTATTTGTTAAGTTGAACAACTAATTTACTTCATATTTAATTATAATAAGCACAGTCAACAAATTACACTAACTTGGAGGATAAAACTTTCCCACAAGTGAAACATTGTTCTTTCTGAACTTTCCTTTTTGTTTTTCCATCTTTTATGTCCAATTGCATCAATGCATCTTTTGTTTGTATATTTTCTACACTTTCAATTGGAGAGTTCTCAATGCATACATCTTCGTCCAAAACTTTTTGACTTATTTCTTCTTCTAAGTTTTCTTTTTGTACTTGTGAAGTATTATTTTTTTTATCTGTGTTTGTGTAGTGTTCATTGAAACCCAAATAAATATTTTCCCTTTTTACTTCTCTAAGTTTAAAATCAACTCTTTCGCACTGTTGTATAAAAAGTAAACAACTATGCAGTTGTAATAAACATTTAAAGCAAACTTTATCCGGAAAACCGTCATCTGGATATATCTGTAAAAAAACAATGAATTGTACTTAAGAAACATTCTGCCTTGCTTACAAATCCTTGAAATATGTATTTAAAGGTAAAAACTACATATACTAAATTTGTTTTCTTACCTTTACTCTAGCTAAAGACATTATTTTGGTTGATATCATAACTTCACCTTGTTTTTCGAATACATTAGTAACCGCTCCAGTATTTAAACACAACCTACATTGATTTAAAGGCATTTTATATTGTTAAAAAACGATACAGTAACTGAATCAACCGATTAACGATATTTATGAATAAAAATAAATAAGCAAAGAAATGAAAACAAAATAAATAGCCTACAGCAGTGACATTATTGACATTTGACATAAAAATGACACGACTTTCTTATGAAACGGTCACGACCTACAGCGTTCAAAAGCGAGTGCAGAACAGTACAGAGGGCCTGCCGCAAACCACGTTCGACGTGTTGCCTTCCTGTCACACTTACGTACGAATTCGCAAGTGCGACAGAGAGGCAACATATCGAAAGTGGTTCGCTGTAGGCCCCCAGTCCAAATTTAAATTCATGCGTGATCATTGCGTGACGCACACGCACTGTGTGACGTGGGCAAAAAACTTTTTAGTTTCTTTATCTTATCAATCCCAACCCAACTTATCATACGTAAACAAGTACTTAAGTATCGACGAGTATTTCAAACTCAAAAAAACTTTGTATATTGTTTGATACATCACCATCATGTCTTCGGAATCTGCTGTGAAACTTTATCATTTTCCACTAAGTGGCCCATCCCGCGGAGCTCTTTTAGCAGCTAGAGCGATAGGTGTTCCAGTACAAATCCAGATTGTAAACTTATTTCAAAAAGAGCAGCTAAAGGAAGACTTTTTGAAAATAAACCCTCAACATTGTGTTCCAACTCTGGATGACGATGGCTTCGTAATATGGGAGAGCCGGGCCATCGCTTGTTATCTCGCTGACAAATATGGAAAAGATGAGGATGACACACTTTATCCAAAGGACTTGAAGGAACGCGCTGTTGTAAACCAGAGATTGTACTTTGATGCCTCGTCTTTGTACGTGAAAATTCGTGCAATATGTGTAAGTTGCATTTATTGAATTTGGAAATGTTTAACATAAAAGTTTCCTATAGTAATTATTTGAACTATTTTTAGTTTCCCATTCTTTTCTTGGGCGAAACGGAAATTAAGGAGTCACTTAAGAAGGACCTCGATTCAGCTCTAGAGTTTCTAAATGGATTCCTAGAAACAAGCAAGTGGGTAGCAGGACACAAGCTGACTATAGCAGACACATCCATTTATGCTTCACTGTCTAGTATACTGGTAAGACTAATTTAAAATCTGTAATATTTAATACAGTAGGGTAGTACACAGTTGCAGTGAAAATTAAATACGACAAACACAAACTTATCCCTGTATGGGATCTGTTCCAGTTAATTGAGTAATCAATTGGTTTGTCTTGAGAGTAACTGACATTCTATAATACTAAGTACTTATCACTACTACAATATCTTTTCTAACTATTTATTTTAGGCTGTAGGATGGGACATCTCATCTTTCCCAAATATTCAACGTTGGATAAAGGACTGCGCTACCATACCTGGTTATGCTGAAAATGAGGAAGGTGCTAAGCAATTTGGTGAAGCTGTTAAGAAAAACCTGAAAAAATAATATAAAATAGTATTTATTTACTTAACAGATATCTGTATAACATAATGAGATGTTATCTGTTTTATAATTTTGTAATATACAACTGTTATTTGTAAAATTTTAATACAAGCTGCTGCTCATTTCTTGTTCTCCTTTTTATAACAGTTTCAGATTGAAATCCATGTTTGGACATAATAGTGATCACTTCTTGTGGAATGTTTTCTTCTATTAGCAATAGGTAAAATGTGCCATTAGGAGCCAATTTCTTTGGTATCAAGTCTAGAAGTCTGTCAGTCACTTCTCTACCCTTGACTCCGCCTGCCCAGCTAGCAGTAATATCAGTGCCTCCACACTCATCAGATTCAGTCACCACATAAGGTGGATTGAAAATAATTACATCAAACATCTCATCCAGGAATGCACTGCATAAATCCATATTTACTGCATCCAAGGGCACCTTATTATGTTCAGCGGTGATCTTGGAAATAGCACATGCCTTGAAATTCACATCAGTGCACATACAAACTGCGTCCTGAATGGCCATGCCAAGAGCAGTGATGACTACCCCACTTCCAGACCCAACTTCTAAGCAAAATGTAGGTTTCTTTGCTTTTAAATAATCTAGGTCTTCCTCTAAGGCATCAATGAGTAGAAAACTGTCTTCAGCTGGCTCATACACATGGTCAAATTCAGCCTTGTCAATGTGGTTCTGGTAAGGTGTCTCCATGTTAGTTGATGCTTCCCTTCTCGGATGCCACAGCGCTGCCACTAGGTCCTTCCAATGGGTCCTGAGATTGGGACTCTGTTATGGTCCTGACACCTTTCTCTTTGCTGACCATGCGCCTTATATCATTAAGTCTATCCTGGAAACATGGTTACTATGATTATTCAAGGAATAGTAACATTTTGCTGACAACAGTTATAGAAAGGTCTCTGTATATTTAAATTAACACATTCACTGCTAGCAACTAGGCATTTTTTGCTTTAACACAGTTGAACCATATAATCGGCCATGTTTATAGCCCGGGATGGCTGTGAATAACTGTTAACTATACCGTTGAGTTCCATACATTATTCTATGAGGTATTCACTCAAAACAAATGAGTGTTGAATAACTAAATATCTATGCAAGGGAATAACAATGAAAAAATGTTTTATACAAAAAATAACCAATATTCTTTAGCATTACAAACAAAATGAATAAGATTGTTTCTTACTTGTGAAGCTTGCAGAACATTAAGCACAACAGTGACTTTGTGTTTACAGGCAATTAGCTTCTTGACATAAGGGTCCAAGTCTGGGTGGTTGTTCAAAGCTTCTCTGACTTTCTGAAGCTCCTCATTCAACGAGTCTATTTGCTGCTTTAATTCTAATTGTGATATTCTGAAAGAATCAATTCAAAGTCAAATTAGGAACTGTGTTTATAAAAAACCTTTATGTTAGGGCCATGTTAGCCATGAATAATGACATAATGAGAGTATCTAACATTAAGAAATAATGTTATACCTAGTAGCTCTAACTCTATCGTCTAATTGATCTACTGTTGGCTTCAGGAGACCCAGAAGTCCCTCGGCTAACGTGTCTCTTGTTGGATTATCGCACAAATTGCCAGTGTTCTCGTCAGCTGATGTAGTCGTGCTTTCCGTGTCGTCCATAGCGATGTTTATAATTCCATCTTCTTGTACAGGGTGTCAGTGACTTGAAATCTTAGATTCACATAAATATTAGGACCTATGCTAATGATATTGTACGAATTACGAAAATTACGCTAGCGCTACTCGCTACTAGTAAAACAAAACCCAAAACGTCGCTTTGACATATTTGACTTCTCAGGTTATTTGAACTTACATTTTAAACTTCGAACTTATTCGGTAGCACGACGTAAATTAGTCGACTCAAATAGCTCAGGTAAGTACGTTTAAGACACTAATATAAACGCTGAACTGCGTAACAAATTTTGATTATCTGCGTGTTTTTAAGAATAGTTGAAACAGATTAACTAGGCGCGAAAAATGACAATTTGACAGTTACAGCTGACGGTTGTTACTTTTCTGTTGATTTTGTTGATGATATTGTAAAAAAATATTAAATAAATGTTATAAAATGCCCCGAAAAGTGGTTCCGCGTGCTGTGACATGGCTAAGCGATAAGCAGTATAATGAGCAGAATATATCCACAAACTTCCACTATTATGAGTCAGTATTCTTTGGTTATTATCATCAATCTAACCATACTGTGTTATTTCCTTTTAACAATGATTTACAAATTACTTTTATACTAATTTTTAAAAGACGATTTATTTATTTACAGAAAATTCCAATTTCAAAAGTTAATAGCCGGTATAGGCGATTTCGTTCTTATTTCAAACGCGGACTCAGCGGAACCGGACACCGAGGAGGGATGCGACGCCGCCCGGATCGTGGCGCTGTACGAGGACGTGTCCAGCAGCACCGACCCCTTCCGGGCTAAGGTGCAGTGGTACTCGAGGCCCAGCGACCTGCCAAAATCCAGCATTAACAATGTGGAGCCTGTTGAATTTGTTGACAAAGAGGTTAGTTGAAATTAAAATTTATATTTAAGTAATGTTATCGATCTAGCTAGGTCTAATTTTTGAAAAAACGCGCATTTTTTAGGTTTTATATGTTTTCCGAGCAAAGCTCGGTGTCCCAGATATTAGTATATTAATCAGCTATTATTTTCAATAGGTTTTGGAAGACCATCGGCCATTCTCCTCAGATGTCTCCATTGAAACATTCTTCAAAAAATGCCAAATCACCTTTGCACATACGAAAGACATACATAATGTACTCACCTCTGCAAACTACCACTATGTGTGTAGATACAGGATCATGCCTGTGAACAAGAGGAAAGTCCAGATTGAACCCGTTTTAGAAGAGGAGAGGTTAGCCATGCAGTATCTACAAACTCCAAGTAAAACCCCTACTAAAGGAAGGACCCCTAAAACACCCTCAAGTCTTGTTAAACGAATGAGCAGAGTCTCTATATCTGAGCCAAAGAATTGGAGTGTCTCTAAAAATGATGGCACTAAACTTCTGCTAAAAAGAGCCATCTTAGCTGATAAGACTGAAAAAGACTCGCCAAAGAAAGCTACACCAAAAAGCAAAAACATTACCCCTGCAGATACTCCTAGAAGTTCTAAAAAGTTGAGCAATAATAATATTGAAGAGCTGTTGTCTATGGAATTGAAGGAAAATGCTGAAGGCGGGTTACCAACGCTTATTATTAGACAGCATGTGCTTGGCACACCAAAAAGAAAGTCCTCTATATCTAAAACTAAAGAAGATACACCAAAAAAAGTTCTAGTATTTGATGATGATGATGAGAAAGAAAGCTCTAGACGTAGGAAAAGCCCAGTGCGTTACGATGAAGATATGTCACCGATCAAACCAACTCCAACTAAAGTCACCCGTTCTGGCAGAGTCACCAAAAGCACAATAAATTATGCCGAACCAGACTCGTCACCAATTAAAAGAACTCCCAGGAAGTCCATTAGAAGAGCCACTGAGGATAGTGATGATGACTTTAAACCTATTCCAATGACTCCTAAAACGCCGAAGACTCCTAAGACGCCTAGAACTCCCCGGGTTAGGGCTACGCCGGCAAAGACACCTAAAAGTGTCACTAGGAGAATTCTCACCAGTCAGCTGACACCAACATTACACACTAGAGCACACTCTTTTGACAACATTGATGGTAAGACCTCAAAAAATTGTAAATTAAAAATCTGGCCTAACTCTTGACAACTCACATCAATAGTACTTTATTTTCAGAAATTCTTAAAGAAAATAATTCACTGCCAGGAAGAGAGAGCCAGATGGACGAAATATTATCTTTTGTAAGATCAAAACTTCTCAGTGAAACCAGTGGGTAAGTCATAAATTTTACGCTTTAAATCATTTAATTTTGTTTTAATATTTAGGACTACAGGATTTTACAAATCTGAAATGTTTATAATTATAATAGTTAAGTAATATTAAAGTCCTTTACAAATAATAAAATTAATTAAGGACAGAATTAGAGTTAGAATAAAATTCTGTCTCAATTTAACCAAAAGAGAATTAGAGTCAGTCCATGAAAAGCCTGCAGCGGATTTGATAGCCCACGCAGTGCATGTGTTATCAAATCCGCTGCAGACTTTTCTTGGTCTTACTCTAGACCATATTCATACATGATTTTGATGTTTCAACGCCACCACGCCTCTTGTCGGAATGCACAAAGGTTGATTGGGCTATAGCCATACGCGTCAGTTGACGTCTTTGAGAGTCAAACGGTTAACCTTTTCGACGCCACAAAAGCTGTCACTCGGACACGCAAGTCACCGAAGTGTCAAAACTGAAATTGAACTTTATGCGCATGCCCGTAGGTCAATTTTGCTCTGTGGTCTGTGACCGATTACTCCGTCTTTGGCGTTGGACGTGCGGTGCAGATATATCGGTCATTGGCGTCCAAAAGGTGGTCCAAAACAACACTTAATTTCATGTATCCATTCCAGATGCATGTACATATCAGGTGTCCCCGGGACCGGAAAGACGGCCACCGTCTGCTCCTCGCTGAAGCTGCTGCAGGATGAGACGGAGCTGCCCCAGTTCCAGCTGGTGGAGGTCAACGGCATGCGCATCGCGGAGCCCCGGCAGGCCTACGTGCAGATCTACAAGCAGCTTACAGGTTCATACAGTGTCATTTAGTGCAGGGGTCTCCAAACCCCGGCCCGCGGGCTAAATCCGGCCCTTGACGCGTTCCAATCCGGCCCGCCGACACCCAAAGCGAGTGCCCACTGTCCGGCCCGCGGGAGCCAGGCTCCAGGAGTTCAGCATTCATTGAGAGTGGAACTGTTCCTAACAGCAGCAACCAGACACCCTCCTCAGGCGCAAAAACCGACGGTGGCTCGCGCGAAAGTTTCTGAGGCGCAATATGGCCCTCAGCTAAAAAAGTTAGGAGACCCCTGATTTAGTGTATAGGTTGGGCTGGCCATACATCGTACAACAGATAACCGGTGGACTAAACATGTCACAGAATGGTTACTAGTAGACACACCAAAAAAACAAAAAAAAACCGAATACAAAATGGAGAGCTAGCTACGAAAATTCGACAGATAGGTGGATAGAGACGGTGGAGAACAGCATAGAATAAGAAAGATAGCATAGAAAGAGAATTATATTTAAAAAATAACTTCAAACTCTGGTAAATCCATTCGACCCTCTCAGCAAATATCTACCCTATTACCTTTTCTTAACATCAAAATTCTTGCTTTTTTTTAATGTTATGGCCAGAAGGCTAATGCTAAAGCCAAATTAGACATAAAAAACGTATGCTGGTGCCATCTGCAAAATACTTCGACCAGCGAACCCCATTCATTAACAACAATAATAAAAAAAACTGGCAGTGTCGACCCCTATTGTTTATCAATGTTAAGAAAATGTGTCGTTGTTGACTCGCCGACAAAAGAATTGAGATATTGACGTGTTTGACTGTAAGTACATTTTCGTCTCCAGGCAAATCCGTGGTGTGGGAGCAAGCGTGCTCGCTGCTAGAGAAGCGGTTCAACAACCCCGGCCCGCGGCGGACCCCGACCGTGCTGCTGGTGGACGAGGTATGTAGCGCGTACACTTGGCCTTAAATAGATGCCATTAAACTTATTTATTTTTATCATTTCTTTCTTTAACCCTTATTTATACACGTTTCCAGCTGGACGCGCTGTGCACTCGGCGGCAGGACGTGTTGTACAGTATAATGGAGTGGGCGGCGCACGACGCGGCGCGGCTCTGCGTGCTGTGCGTCGCCAACACCATGGACCTGCCCGAGCGGGCGCTCGCTGCCAGGGTCGCTTCCAGACTAGGTGACGTTTGTTCAAGAACCTCAGGCCCACTTGTACCATTCCTCTAACCCGGGGTTAACCAATTAAACCTGGAGTTGCTATGGTTAACCATACAATTTGAGACTAGATTAGCGGTTTTACCGCTTAACCCCGGGTTAGTGAGATGTCCAAGTGGGCCTTAGGGTCAGATGGGTTAAGAGTAACAGTTTATTTTGCCAGGGGCAATAGAAACAGTATATTTGCCTTGCTTCAGCGTTTCCCTTGCTTCATCATAATCATGTTATACTCGACAAGCGATTGGGCACGAAATGAGCTTCTCGTGAGATTGGCAGCGTGAAACGGCTCGAATTATTCTATTTGCCATGAAGTAAATTAAGAAGTCGAGTTTAAGACCTGTTATTTTAAGAGAGTGAGATGGTAATAATTTACTATATTATTAATTCACTTTATCAATTTTTGCTAATGACGTCGTGCATTAGGCCATAATTCTTACTTAATAGTTACTTTCAAATTATTCTTATTAAGTAGATATAATTTGTACTGGCTTTGTTCACATATGTGGTTGTGATAGTGTGTATAACCTTAGTATAAGTAGTGTACCTGTTAGTTTAGTATTATATCACTACCTGTGAGTTCCTATAATTGACTTCCTGTATCTATTATAATTTTTATATTGGATTGTTGGATCTGCAAATGAATAAAATAAAATAAAAATAAAATTCCAGACTGTTATATTCAGGTCTGACGCGACTGACGTTCCCACCGTACACTCACGCGCAGCTGTCCCGCATCGTGGCCGCGCGCCTAGCGAGCGCCAGCCTCTCTGCCGACGCCGTACAACTCATAGCTAGGTAAGTACCTACACTTAGTTATAACTTATATACTGCTTATATATGTTATACGCATTGAATATTGAAAAATCCGATGCTCGGAATCGGATGCTTAGAAATATTCAACCTCGCATGCAAGTTTGGTGCGATCGAATGATTGACGGCATTTGATCTCGAAATTCTTCTCTCTCGTACGGAAGCACACCAACGTTATGCTTTGACAATCTGTAATCCGACACTGCGTGTTTTACTTCCTCATTACTAATATAAAGTCTCACGTTAAATGTAGTGTTTATTAGTACATTATTGCAGAGGCCGGGAAAGGGCAATTCGTGGATGAGTTTCGATTTTGTCGGACGACGCGAAGCGGAGTCCGACAAAGAAGACGAATCCACGAATTGCTATTCCTACCGAGGCATATATAGTGCTTTTCTCCAAACATGCAAGGAAATAAGCTAAAATAATTATTATTTAACCATCAAGCATCACTCAAATCAAACCTTCACATCCAAAATGTCAAAAACAATTTCCCTCTTTAATTAATTTTTAAAAGTTAAAGTTACAAACTTATTCTGCCATTCAGTATTCGTTCATTCAATATAATTGTGCAATATAGTTGGTCAAACCAACTTTTCAGTCAGTAAGAACCAGGAAAACTATACCCATCCTTTTCTTTTGGGTGCTAGTACTAGTGTAAGACAAAGATAGTATGATTCTCTTTGTCTATGTTTGAAATGAGAAAGTCCTTTGACAAACTATATAAGCTTTATGAACACGGATGAGATTTAAAAAAAATATAAAAATAATCTTTGATTTTATTAAGCAGTATTCGCACGATCATACACGTGAAATGATAGCTGATCGGGTCGTGTAGAAGCGGCTCGCGGCAATAATAATTGGCCGTTTGCGTTTTTTATTATTAAAAAGTAAAAAACACTACAGTAATAAGTTATTACTGTAGTGTTTTTTTACTTCCCGTCCGCTAGAACAGGACAGCGATAGTTTGATGTTTTTTAATTAGAGTTTGACATTAACGAAAAACTTCCCGTAGTATTTTTGCTACAGTAAGGTGAACATTTCCGAGCATATTGGAGAAAAAAATATTTGTTTCACAGGAAAGTAGCAGCAGTATCGGGCGACGCGCGTCGCGCTTTAGCACTATGTTCCCGCGCACTGGAACTGGGCTCGGGCTCCGCCCCGGCGGGGCTGCGCGAGGTGCAGGCGGCGCTGCAGGAGGCGGCCGCGGGCGCCGCTGTGAGAGCTATCCGGGCCTGTGCGCCGGCCGAGAGACTCATGCTGCGCGCCGTCGCCGCCGAGGTCACAACTTTTTCTATCTTTATAAAACATATCATACAAGAAAATACATTTAAATTTAAAATCAATAGCTTAAGATATAGAATTGAATTTCTTATAGACTGACGTACCTAGAAGGTAAAAAAGCGAGCAAAACTCTCCGGTTTTCGAACCCGAAAGGGGTCTCAATGTTATCGAAAATCCGTGCCTTCATTGTCCCCATTTGATAGTTACATCATTGACTGGATGACTTTGCGTTACACCTCCCACATCATGAAACGTAACTTACAGGTGGAGCGGACAGGATCAGACGAGACCACCCTCTCCCTCGCGCTCACCACGGCGGCGGCACTCGTGTCCCTAGAGGGGCGGCCGTACAAGTCGGCGTGCGGCGTGCGGCCGCCCAGCGCCGCGCAGGCCGCCGCCGCCTGCGCGCGTCTCGCCGCGCTGAGGCTGCTGCTACTAGAGAATAAAGGGCCCGAGCCGAGGCTGCTGCTTAATGTTAGCGCCGACGACGTGCATTATGCTACGAGGCAGATTACTGTGTGATTTATTAGCCGGTCTCAAAAGGGTAGGCAGCCACACGGAACGAGCCAACTCAACAGAAACAGCTCGGTCTGTGTAGACCACGGTGTAGATGTGCCTCGGCCCGAAACAATGCTCGGCAATTTCGTCACAAAGCAGCTCCTTCTGCTTGGAACTAATGAAACCGATTTTGCCTAAATACTTTAAACAATATTCTTTACGAAACCCTTCCTTACCTTATTTAGAACGTCAATTTATTGTATTTTCAAAAGCTGTATCATGTTGTGTATTGTATTTTATTTTAATATTTTTTTTACTAACCAGTTTTTTACGCTTTCAATCAGCAAATAAATAGAAGTTAATTCTCAAAATAAATGTGACATTTTTGTAAATGACCAGATAATTTCTATATGTCTAATCTTTAACTATATGTAATATTATGTACCTACAAAGATTAAACTAATTGAATGTGCCTTTTCCCACAAGCAGGACTTTTCAACTACGTACAAAAATAAATCGATCTTAATATTATGACATAATTTTTTTATTGACTGATGATTATGGTACAATTTTAATTAATAAATATAATTTTGTAATTTAATTATTTTGTTACATTTATTTCATTTTAGCAATCCCCCACTTGCAGTATTTTGACGAGAGCTTCAGTGTTGTCGTCTTTTACTGCTTTCCGACTCGCAGCAACCACTGCTTTGCTGTATTTACCAACTGTAAAAACAATAAAAAAAACTTTATATCCACAAGAATATTTTATTATACATATTTATTAGCATATTGAAACAATGGGATTAAAAAATGTGAATCGTATAATGGTCCACTTTCGAAATAATTTACTCAAAAAAAAAATATAACCATACATTATTATATCCCCATGAGGCGGGGACAGATGGGAATACACTGTTTTTTTATTATACCTCTTAATCGTGCGGCTTGCTGCAGTATCATGTGCAGTGTCTTCAAGGAGACGACGGCGTGCTCTTGCGTCGAGCGTCGTACGTGGCAGCTCAACAGTAACTCCTCATTCAGCATTACCACTTCTTTGTAGCGACTCAACATTTCTTTCCTACAACATGTACTTACATAAAATATGCCCAAAACGCAAAAAAATTTACAAAATGTACCTATATACGTACAAATCATGAGCAGCGGCATCTTGGGCTGCGGGTAACAGTGCGGTTATCAGTTGCGCCCTTTCAGCAGTTTCTGCTGCCAAACGTGATCTCACCTCTCCTACTTGAGAAGCATTTGCCATCTCTTCGCGAAGTTTATCTTCAGCTTCAGGAAATTGTGCCGTGGACTGCAAAATAAAAAACTTGTTCATAAGAATCATAAGTTTTCGAATGTGGGTACAACCGGAAGGAAGTAACTTTGCTTTTGTTTTATATATTATTTAATCGATTGTGTTGAAATTATCGATTTCGATTATGAAATGACGCAAAAAATAGCACAGCACTAGCCAATATGGCGGCGCGTCAAGCTTCTATCTTGTCTATGGTATACGCGGCGTGGAGAACTGTCAAAAACCGAACGGTACCGTATACCGCAACAAGCATAATTTTTACGAATAATCTGTGAAAATGGTTGAGAATAACGAAGTAGAGCTGTCTGAGGCTGAAGCTGAACAGTACGATCGTCAAATTCGTCTGTGGGGTCTGGAATCTCAGAAACGACTACGTGCCTCCAAAGTATTAATAATCGGGTTATCCGGCCTCGGCGCCGAAACTGCAAAAAATATAATTCTCTCCGGAGTAAAGAGCGTTTGTTTGCTAGACAACGAGAAACTTAAAGAAGTCGATTTGTACTCTCAGTTTTTAACTCCGCCGGATAAGATCGGTGAGAATCGCGCCGAAGCCTCTTTGACTAGAGCGCGCGCTTTAAATCCAATGGTGGATATAACAGCGGAAACAAAGGGAGTCGACGAGCTGCCGGACAGCTTCTTTACTGCTTTCGATATTGTGTGCGCGACCGGACTCAAGCAGGAGCAGCTAGAGCGTATCAACAATGTGTGCCGTGACAACAACAAGAAGTTCCTTTGCGGCGACGTTTGGGGCATGTTCGGGTACATGTTCGCGGACCTCGTCGACCACGAGTACTCGGAAGAAATCGTTCAACATAAAGCGGTAAAGCGAGGCCCTGATGACGAAGAAAAAAGCGCAAGGGAGACAGTATCTATCACTGTTAAACGCCGAGCCATCTACGTGCCGCTGCAGAATGCTTTGTCAGCGGATTGGTCGAAACCTGAGCTCCGCTCCCGCCTCCGCCGCGGCGATCCTTCCTACTTCGTCATGAAGATCTTATCACGCTTCCGAGATGAGTACAATAGGAATCCAGACCCAGCTAAACGTAGAGCTGATACAGAAATACTACTAAAAATGAGGGATGAGCTTGCTAAGGAACTATCGCTACCAGCTGGGTTTGTAACTGATGATCTTTTAACTAATGTATTTGGTACAGTATCGGGAGCTGCAGCGGTGGTGGGCGGAGTCATCGGACAGGAAGTAGTCAAGGCAGTCAGCCAGCGAGAGCCTCCGCATAACAACATGTTCTTCTTTAACCCGGTAAAATGTGTTGGTTTTGTAGAACTTTACGGTCAATAACAATCTTTTTAATTTTAGAATCTAAGCTGTAACTTTTTAAGTCAATTTATAATTATAATTTAAAAGCACAACAATTTTTTTATTACCTGCAAATCCGCTAGATTTAGATAAACTGCCAGACTCTGGATCAAGTCACCTGCCAATGAAATATGAGGTGTTGAAAACTTCACATTTCCATCGGCTTCAAAGTCCATCGCCAAGTGTGACTTGTCCCTTAAACAAATGAACTTCATATGAAGTTCCTTCATGTTTTCCATTTCGAGTACTATATCTTTATCTAGTAAGAAGTTCTGGTTGATCCAAATGCAGATTCTTTGAATCCTCTCTGTGATCTTGAATGTGACATAACTGTTCTGTTTTGTGACGGTGAGGGTAGATGGAGCCAAGCAATACATGGCAAACCTGGGTAACTGCTTAGTCAATTCGAATATGTGGAATTGTTCACTGTCTGCATAGCCTACTAGTGCCTGAAACATAACAATTTTATTAAAATTTTGAAATCAAACCATACACTGACATCTGAGACTATGGTCTGCTTAGAAACTCGCGACGGACAATGTGCCGTGACATCATCACAGGTGTCTGGCTGTATTTGCCGTTGGAATGCCGATCGCCGTCCGTGGCGGATGATCTTCGTCCACCTCAAGTGCACATAACGCGCGGCAGGAGAGCCAGGCGCCAAGCTACGCACATTTACGAAGACGTCGTCGGTCGCGGGCGTTGGCAGTGGTCAACCTTGGACGGCGTCTAGTAAAGCAGATCGCAGCTTAACCAACTCAACTACGAAAAGCCGCTCTGTGCGTGTTCGCTCCATGTTGACTAGCGTTATTTTATTGCCCTTGTCAGCCTCAGCGTCGAACGAATTCGCACGGAGCGTTTATATCGTACCCTTCATCTTAAAAACAAAACCTTGATATGCACGTCCACGGGCACGTCCCTCGGCGGGCGCAGCGGCACGCGCAGCACGGAGCAGAGCTGCGCGGGCGCTGGGTGCCGCGCTAGCGTCTCGCCTGTCGTGAAGATACCCTCCGCGAGCACCAAAGCCGCGCGCACCACGGTGTCGTTGTTGGTAGATATCGTGAGATCTATGGCTTCCTGGGGATGTTGTTATTGGGAAGAAACAAACGTCTTATTTTATAATAATGTGATACTTAGGTACAAACTTTTATTTTTAACTGTACTTTTTTCAACAGTCATCAACTTTTCATTCAATTGTATAGAGTTCAAAATTTGGCCATTGCAATATCCTAACTTATCTTATTACCCTTCTTTGCTGAAATTCAACTATTACGGAAAAGACCGAAGAATTAATCGAAAACCTAATATAGTCTAATGATTTTCCATGGTGTCTTTCACTGTTAGACTGTTACTGCCAAGAGTGATGCCAATTTGTCCTGCGTATATTACGTAAATAATACTTAAACAGTCCCAATTCCCAAAAGTCCTCTAACTCACATCATTAAGGTCGGTAGTGACGGCGACATGCAGCCGTGTATTAGTCGGCATGGCGCTCGTCGGTCGTTCGTCGCTCGCGCTGGCCTCGTAGTGTTGGAGCTCCACTGTCAACGCCTGCTTGCGGTTGAATAGCTCTACAATGGCTGCGCGGTCTTCTTCTGAAGGCTGGCTTTTGGAACCCGCGGGCTCTTGGTACGGCGGGTAGCCCAGAACTGTCAGGGAATTCAGTCATATTGATCAACATAATACTTGTAAGTATCATTAACATATCAGCCAATATTAGGCATCTACTGCTGGATTTAAGATCCCTAAAAACCTCCAAGCCGCAGCCGTGAGTTGCCCTCATCGTTGGATCTCTGCAATCTGGATCAGATATTTGGTTTAACGGTACACGTTACGATGGTAAAATGCAATAAAGTTATGTAACACACTTCAAGTCAATTAGAGAGTTGAAAATCACGGAGCCCCATTGCATTTGCCTGCAAGTCGAAGTAACACTTGTTTTTTAGTCTTCATGCCCTTACCTTCTCCCCTATCCGACACACAAACCAGATCTGGCGCGCCGACGGATCGGTAGTCAGCGTACAGCATGGCAGAGGCCGCAGAACGCAGTTGCACTCGTCGCAGCACTCTGCCGGACACTGGATCTCGCCAGTCGATACGCCCGTTGCTCCAGCAGCAGGCCAACGCCTCCCCCGAAAGTTGGACTGAGAGTGCGTTGGTTTTCGACTAAGGAACAAAATCAGGAAGTCTGATTCTGATACCGATTAAAAAATAACAATAGAAATAACGGAGCGAATAGGTACGTGAAAACTGGAACGTGTAAAAGTAGATTCACAAGTGCATGACTTGATATTGATAAGTGGTCCTTCGAACCGGAAACTCTTAGAAAGGAAGACGCCGTACTAAAAACAAAACCGAATAAAGTTTCACCTTAACTCTCCAAAGCCTTATTCCTTCTTCATAAATGCCAATAGTCCCATTAGCCAGGCCGTACGCGAATCTGACATCAGTAATTGCTGCCAGACAAATAACGGGTCCTGTTTCAGCTATCTCCGTCTTAAACTGGTTGTTCTTCATCACCCTTATGTAGGAGTCTTCACATCCTAGGAGTAACTACAACACGACATCAAAAAGATGAATCAAATGCAATATGAGGCAGAGGCCAACTGCAATATGTGCAGTCAACAGCAGGCGTTGCTAATTAAGCGGGCGAGGTGTTCAAAATTACCTTGACACGCTCTTATTCTCTTAACAACAAAGTCGCGTCAACACTCAAGATCATTTTGAACACCTCGCCCGCTTAGCAACATATACTGCTGACTACGACATTTGCAAGGTTTTCTGAAAGGTTGAGAATGGTTTATGCTATGGCTAATGCGTCATATTAGAAGTAAAGAGTAGATAGAGACCTATCTAATAATTATGTTGTTTGGAATAGAGTTAGACTAAAATCTCCTAAGTTCAAATTGAAATAATTGCAACCAATAGGTACCTACAAACATATGTTATGTTGAACTTCGCTTTTGAGCTTTCCGTGATACCGCGCGTATACCGTATAAACTATGCACTTCCACTCAAACTCCCTCGCTTACCTCATTCTCCCCATCCTTATCAAAGTCAAATGTGATCATCGCGCACACCTTCCCGCTGACCACGGTCCAGAACACCTCGTTCCCCTGCCAATCGATGCCTTGGACAGAACTGTTCCCGCCCACGATGGCCAGAGTTTCCTGGTACTTGCCGAATGAGGCAGCTATTATCACATTTACCCCATCATGCGCTTCTTTGAAGAACAGATCGGAATTGTCGTGGACGTCATATGCTGGAATAAATAATTAAAACCTATCTCACATATTTCTTGTGGTAGTCGTGGTGGTAAGGACTTAATTATCCAAAATATATGCTTTCTGAACTCAAGAAGGAGTAGGTATTATACCCATGAAATAGTACGAGTAAGTTGTAATTTCGATGTGGTGGTTGGTCTTTGCCTCAGCTGTAAGTAACTCTCTCAATCAAAACAATCAGCTGTGACTCTGATACACGTTACCTAATGCATAATAGACTTCAGCAGTACCTAATATCTGAGAAGGTGATCCAATAAGAAGCATGTCCCGAGTAGAATCGGGCCGCAGAGGACCGGAGGCTAGCGCGACCACAGCCTGGCTCAGGTTCAGCTCGGAAACCTCCCCGTGTGCTCTGGATCGTTGTGCGCGACCGCTGACTGTCCCACCGTGAGGGTGGTGAATTATTATCTGAGATTGTTAAACATTCCTAGATATAAATGTATGTATTGGCGATGCATAAACAAATTGAATGAGAGCATGAGGACAGCATAATTTATGTACCTTATCGAAACCGGCACAAGCGGTAAGACAAGGATGGGTACCGTCATATTTTGCAATGGTTACAATGTTTGGTATAACTTTATGATTTAATTCTAATTTAAATACTGGCTGAACAGTTGATATTTGTTGCATTTTGTTGTTTTAGTACGATAGGTACGTTTTGCTTTTGTTTATGTTAAAATGTAGATGTCTTATCACCATGGTTACGCCTCATTCACAATCGAACTTAAAATTCGTTGCTTAAAATTGGTAAACTTTGGGAATACCTAAAACAGAGTATTTTATCTTATAATTATGGTACTAAATTAATTTATACATTTATTTTTGGTAATAAACACAGCTGTTATGAATAAACGAGCATCTCTTAAAACTGGGCGTTTACATAAGTAGCTCGATCCAACCCACTGACAGTCGTCAAAACTGACAAGTGACAACTTGTCATATGAAAAAGCGCAAATTTTTTCAGTCATTTATTTTGCGCATCGCATTGAAGTCAATAAAGTCGGCAGTATTATAAAAATTAAGCATTTTAGTGATATGTTTACTGGCTCACAAGCCACCACCAAATGGGTAGTGAACTGAATGTAACGACAAGCGAAACCAGGTGAGTTTTCTGAAATAAATTTATTGTTTATCATTTCGTTTCGTCGGCAACGATTAAGGAATTTAGCAATTAATTGTATTGCACAACCTATATGATTGCAGGGATTGCGTGTTATTGGTTTATCAATTTCCGTTTGTTCATTGTTTCATGTTCATCACATTTTGGCTTCGTAGGTGTGCAGGCTGCATGCTCACGATCATACCCGCCGCCAGTAATGCCCGGGGCCCAGTTCTGTAAAAGCTGGAGCCTGTATGTCATCCACTTCATTTTTAACATCATTATTATCTTTATGAGGTAATTTGTACGATTTATTCTTAATTTTTAATCAATTATTTTATTATCCTGTAATTTGTGGCAAATAATAATTTACAAAACCTTTAAAATAATGCAAAGGTATCAAAGGTTCTTTAAACAATTAATAATTTAAAAAGATACTTTATTACAAACTATGAACACAAATCATTTAAACAGATATAACATTGATAATGTATTCCATTGCATTACATCATCCATTTTTTCTACCATGTCAGTCAATTATTTTTGAATCTATTGTCTACATTTCAGATTATTTTAAGTCTTCAATGGGGATTGACAAGCAAGTTATCTATGAGTGTTGTGTGTGATTTTTGGTGTTTGCTTGATTTTTTTTTTTTATTCAGTAATTTGATTTAAATACTAGTTCTTATAATAGGTCTATATGATTATACTTAATAATTTGATCTAGGTCAGTGATAATAATAATTTCTTGACTTTATATTATTAGCCAGGTCCACACAGAGCGACCAAGGTGTCACGCGCAAGGCACGTCTACACTGGCCATTTTGTGTGCGAGGAAATTGCATCACGCGTATGCTCGCTCTGTGTGAACTCGGTTATTCAAAAATCAGTTTGATAGTCTGTTTAGGTATTAAAACAAAGATAAAAGTTTACTTTCTGATCATATGAAAACATATGTACTACTTCATATGATCCACTCCACAAAGACCATAGTAATTTACTCTAATAACAAGAATAGGTATCAAATACATCCAGTTTATTTTTAACTTTTTTTGTCCTTCAAATAATTGAGGGTTAGTAAGTTAATGGTGAATCATGGTTAACATGCATAACATGATTGTGGCTAGTCATAGCTTTTGTTTTTTTTTTGTTAGTTCATTCTTGTCTTATGTCATTCTGCAGAAAGATAAAAGGTTTATATATTAATTCCTAAGTAAAGTTATAAATATATGAATGATAGGTTTTTTGTCAATTAACATACATTTTTTGTGTTAATTCCTTGCTTCTCAGAATACAATAAGTCCAAGGGATATTATACTCCAAACAATAAGACTTATCTTCACTTCATTCTTTCTGATTTTTTAGGAAAGGCCATTTACTATGTAGTGGCCAATGACTGTAGCAGTCACCCTAAGTCTTTTATAGGGTCACAGAATAGTCTTATAGAAACATTAAAACATGTTGCGGGAAAGCTATTCATTGTGTCTATATCTATATCATTTGCTTAATTTTGTCCCCATATTCATTAATGGTCATTTTTGTATTTCAGTGTAGTAAGCAGGACATGGATTGGAAATATTATATCAATTATTTGGAAGTAAGATTTATAACATGTTCCAGTTAGTGTCTGTAATATTTTATTTGCTTATTATTTATTTTAAATTATTGTGCTTGTTATTAGCCGGGTCCACACAGGGCAACATACGCGCGAGGCATTTTCTCGCGCACCAAACGGCCAGTGTAGACGTGATTAGCGCGCGTCGCCTCGGCCGAGGCACTTCTACACTAGCCGGGTACTGACTGAGCGAGCAGCCTCGCGAGGCAAATCCTCGGTCAGTCAGGACGTGCCTCGCCCGAGGCAAACGCATGTTCGGCCTCGGCCGAGCGCGCCTCGGCCCGAGCCGTGCGTTGTCGGTTTTTTGTCCATGCTCAAAGGCGCCTCGGTAAGTTTGCCGCGCTCACTCAAGACGGTTATGTTTTGTTCGCCGCCTCGCTTGTTCGCCGCATGTTAGCGCCATGGATAAAGAACAGTGCCTTAAATTGATAAAACTATATGGTGAATATAGACGATTATGGGATGCGAAATGTCCCGATTATATTAATAAAGAACTAAGAGAATATGCGGGGAGAAATATAAGCCAGGAAATAAACATTCCAAAGTGATTTAAAAAAAAAGATGGAGTCCTTGCTAGGATTTTACAGGAGGGAAAAGTCGAGAAAAAAAACCGGGCAAGTGCGAGTCGGACTCGCGCACGAAGGGTTCCGTACCATAAATAAAAAAAAACGGAAAAAAATGCAAAAAGAAAATGGTCACCCATCCAAAGACTGACCACGCCCGACGTTGCTTAACTTTGGTCAAAAATCACGTTTGCTGTATGGGAGCCCCACTTAAATCTTTATTTTATTCTGTTTTTAGTATTTGTTGCTATAGCGGCAACAGAAATACATCATCTGTGAAAATTTCAACTGTCTAGCTATCACGGTTCGTGGTACGGTGCCTGGTGACAGACAGACGGACAGACGGACGGACGGACAGCGAAGTCTTAGTAATAGGGTCCCGTTTTACCCTTTAGGTACCCTAAAAAATAGTTTCACCCAAAAATGTTTAGGTTTTCGTTTTCTTTTTTTTACAAGCCTTAGAATTATTAGAAACGCAGTGGTAGCGACAGCTTTTCGAATGAACGGGCTCATGACACGCGCGGTGTCTGTGCGACTTCACGTTAAACTGAGCGCTCGATGTTTGGCTCAGGCGTCACCGTGGCTCGGCTTTTCCGCGCGCGGCAGCCTCGTGCAAGAAATCCTACTAACCGAGGCTGCCTCGCGCGGCAATCGTCCAAGGCTTCCTCGCGAGGCTGCTCGCTCAGTCAGTACCTACCCGGCTACTGGCTATTTTGTGCACGAGGAAATTGCCTCGCACGTATGCTCGCTCTGTGTGGACCCGGCTAATTATCGTGCTTATCACTCACGCATTTTAATTGCTGGGAATTTATTTGTATTTATTTCAGCCTACATATATATTTTGTAGTTAGTCTTAGCTGGTGCTGCCCTAGTTTAGTTTTATTGACGTAACTCTATTTAGGTAACATGGTAATTTTCTGTTATGTAGGCTCATTGCCATAGCAACTACACTAAATATTTCGGTCAATTCAAGGGTATATCAATGTACAGTCAAGGTCTATAATATCGACACAGGCAATGCGCCTTAAATATGTGTACACGACCTTATTGCCTAGACATTAAGGTTGTGTATATCCTCCTAAGTCCCAGAATCGTTAGTTTCGTTTTTAAATTTGGAACCTTGACTTAAAGTCAAGTTATTTAAAGTTAAGTTATTTAATCAAAATTAAAATACCGTTGTGGAATATAGCCTTTATAATTTTTCATTGTACACTCAGGAGCAATAAAAAGGTCACTTAGTAATTAGTAATAGTAATTCCCGAGTAATAGTAATTCCCGCATAATGCGACCCTTTCTCATTGCACTTGAGTGTATATTTAACAAAAAAACTTATTACGTCATTTAAATAGCTCTGACCTTGGGAACTGTGTTATTTATTGTATCTACGACTTTTATGCCAAACGGCGACAAGTAATTCGATCCAAGGTCAAATTTAATCATGCCTTGATTAGTACCTACGGAACACTAGAATATGCGCTACACTGTAGAATCTACATCAAATAGAATTTGAAATAGAGCCGTATTGTCAAAGTAAATTTTGTAGTCACAGTAAATTTACTGCTATATCTTTCGACTTCGAACTACGAAAATAATCGTCGTCGTTTTGGTACCAAAAGTACCAAAACTGATGTATGGAGTGAGGACTCTTCTTCTTCTTCTTCCTCGCCTTCTCCCGGCATTATGCCACGGCTCATGGGAGCCTGAGGTCCGCATGACAACAAATCCCAAGAATTGACGTAGACACTAGTTTTTACGGAAGCGACTGTCATCTGACTTTCCAACCCAGAGTAGAACTAGGCCTTAAATATTTGGGATTAGGCCGATTTCCTCACGATGTTTTCCTTCACCGAAAAGCGACTGGTAAATATCAACTGATATTTCGTACATAAGTTCCGAAAAACTCATTAGCACGAGCCGGGGTTTGAACCCGCGACCTCCGGATTGAAAGTCGCACTCTCTTACCGTTAGGCCACTAGCGCTTTTATGGAGTGAGGACCTAGTGTACCTAGTTATCGACACAATGGTCGTTTATATGAATATAAGTAGAGGGACTTAAGTACGGTAGCACCAAAGTACGATGCGGATGATTCACCCATGACGCTGTTATCAGACGGAACAAAGATTACTTGTGCAATAAAATGATATTATTAATTAGTTTATTGTATGTTTGGACTTCCGGCATGCTGTTCACATATTTTTATACTGATTTCAGCATAGGATTAAGGTGTAGTATAGTACATACGGTTTAACAAGCGTAGATTTGTAGAGAATCGTTAATATCAGAATTCAAAAGTGGTTCGGATTTTATTCTACAATAAAAATGAATTCTACGTACTTATTTATAACTAGGTGGTTCTGTGAAGTGTAGACTTCACGAATTCCTATGACTCCATCATCATAATGAAATATTTTCAATAATTTCACGAGAAATTACGACCTGCAGAGGAAAACAGCCAGACATATGAGAGCATGCATTTTTGCCCGAGCTGAATCGGACACGCGTCGCGCTTTCCCGGTCATTAAAACCCAAGTGCGAGTCTGACTCGCGCACGAAGGGTTCCATACCATTACGCAAAAAACGGCAAAAAATCACGTTTGTTGTATGGGAGCCCCACTTATTATACTTATTAGTTATTATATTCTGTTTTTAGTATTTGTTGTTATAGCGGCAACAGAAATACATCATCTGTCTAGCTATCACTGTTCATGAGATACAGCCTGGTGACAGACAGACGGACGGACAGCGGAGTCTTACTTAGTACTTAATTTAATAGGTCCCGTTTTTACCCTTTGGGTACGGAACCCTAAAAATCAGAAATCCAGTGTAACTGGTTTATTAGTTTGTTCGAAAAATTCGATCCAAAGTAGTGCGTCAATAATACCTAGGATCACAACAGGTGCAGTTTAAAAATAGTCCCCACGGCTAAATCCGATCGCTTATCTAGATTGCTTGATGGCTGCCCATAAACCCAACCCCACTGTTTACGCGCGGTAACTAGCACCGCTGACATGTGCCGTTAACGTAGACCTTATTGTGTGTGATATGAGGTTTATATTGGCTTATTTTGTTTGGTAGTTCCTAATTTACTTTAAATAGAACTCGTGTATAAATAACTGCAGTTTAAGGTACCTACTAGTACTCTAGCGTTATCCCATACACGAATTCATAATTGATGATTGACATTTAGGCAATTTAGAAACGTATATAGTATACCTACATTCAGTAAGAAGAAAGTTAGTATTAACAACAGTGTTTTTTTATGCCTATCGATTCCTTTTCTTTAGAAGAATAAAAAGCTTAAAGATCAAGGGTATGTTAGGGTAGGAGAAACACTACAACTTTAGAAATAAAAGAGCCATAAAAACTATAAGTAATATAGATATACATAAGCATGAATTACTTGGCTTGTTTTATTTATTTACTAACGCTGTATTTAAGCCCTATATATAGCATGTCAACTAGAACATCAATTACTTTTTGTGTTTGTTTTTCTATTTTATTTAAATGTGTACCACGCTGGTTTAAACTTTCACGATTTGTGTATGTTGTGAAAATTACATTTCTTATAATATATTTTTACGATTTTGCCCCATTTAGACTTGTCCCAACACGTATAATATAAACAGTTATGTTACAAACACAGTTCGAACGATTACTTACTTTATTACGTGAGGATAAAGCATACAATCGAATTAATTTTCCAATGTAACATCAGTTTGTTTCGTTACACATAGTGGAGTAGAGATAAGGTCATTAATATCACCAAATTTAAGAGGTTTCACTGTAATAAAAGAGGAAAAAACCTCTTCGTGACAGGACATTTTTTCCAAATGTTTACCCGCAAAGCTATTGGCTCTTGTGATGGTGCTAGCAACTAGTGTCTACTGCACTAGGTAGAGAGTCTAGGTGCTCTGCGAGAGCTTATTAGTGTCCGACTTCAACCGGATTGTTTGGCGAAACCGAAGGTCCTGATGTGCTCTAGCAAAGATATGTAATTTGAAATAGAGGAATTTTGTCAAAGGAAATTATGTCTAAATTCTCTTTGACTCTAAACCGAAACCGAACCTTCTGCCGAAACATATTTTTTATGCCGATACCGGATGTCTCGTCGAGTATGAATAGGCTCCAAGAATCAGTGTATAAAACAGCTAGGCAGATAAGTACCATTCGACGCGAAGCCGATTCCACAACAGCGGTAGAACAAAATATTATAAGTACTAAGTACACCACTGAGTTCCGCGGTGCGCCATGCGATCGCAGATTGACCTTCTCTTCTCGTGTGTAATAGTCCTAGGGCCTTACGCTTTCAAAAACAATCTTTTAGTTTTTCTTGTTCACGTAGACAATATGTTAATGTATATATATTTATGTTGCAGTTGGACGGGCGGTTGGTTCAGCTGGACGCGCCAGTCCGACACGATGCTACGAAATGTTGAGAAGAAAATATTGTCATGTAAGACCTTTTGGCTTTTTATACGAGAATATTATTTTTAATAGTTTTCTATTTTCTGTAACGCAGCCTGCGTTTCCACCAGAGATGTGCGAGGTAGGGTAGTTGAGCGATGCAAGGATGTGTAGCGGTAGGCTCTTTTTAAATAGGTAAGCGAGCGGGGTACGATGAGGCGGAAGCGGAGCTTTCGTACCTCGCAACACATTCCTCGCACACATCTTTTAATGTTTTTCGTTGGTGTCCGTACCTCGCAACACATTCCTCGCACACATCCTTCCCTTGTTTTGTATGTACAAAAGCCTCGCTCCGCTCTCCGCTGAGCTGTTTCCACTAGAGCTGCGCTGAGCGAGGATAAGTAAATGATGTGTTTCTATTGGTTCATGACAAACACATCTGTCACTACGCATCCTCGCACATCTCTGGTGGAGACGCAGCCTAAAGCTTCTTAGCTCACGGTGCGACACTAATACAAAGGTAACAACAGTTTCAGCTGTTAATGTTGTGTTGTGTGTGTTACGTTCATCAAGGAACTCCGATAATCTTATCTTCGTCCTCTGCGGTTAGCGTTGTCCGATAATAGTGCTCATAATTGCGAGATATAGCGCTGAACAATGAAACTGGATTAAGTATTGTTATATCTTATTCAAACAAAGATACAGAAATAACCGATACCAATCTAAATAAATATACTATAATGACCTTTATTAATACTATAGGCGGAAGTCCATTGCGAGGTATACCATGCAGACGCACGTAAGCCTGAACTTCGCGGCAAGGGTACCTACTAATTATTGCTTCTTTCGTACGTCAGGTATCATGTGCCGCTATAGCGATGTTGGGCGTAATACGATCAAACTTTAAGGCCACCCCACACTAACGTCTTTTGAGCGTCGGGGTCTAGTCAGCGCTATAGAAAATGGCGTCGCTGCGCAGTTGCGCCAACGTTGCGTCTCGAGCAGCAACCATACAGTTGACTAGCCGACGCTCAGGAGACGCTAGTGTGGGCCGTTAATTAACCGTCAAATCATACAAAACTTAAAAAACTCAAAAAAAAATACTTAAAATTCTCTTACTTCATCCACAAAATTACAAATACAAATAATTTATTGAGAAAAGTATAGTACAGTGGTTGTTCTTAAATTTAATTAAATTGATAAAGCTTACCTCCTTACCAGGTCTGAAGACAGCATACAAGCGGTTTTATGTGGACATCGGTTCCGTAGTGGGACAGAGCGACAGGATATGGACCATCTCCTTGAACGACGAGGCGCCGGCCACGCCTCTGGTGATGCTGCACGGGATGGGCGCGGGCGTGGCGCTATGGTGCCCCAACCTTGACGCCCTGGCCGCTAATAGGCCGGTGTACGCCATCGACTTGCTGGGTAAGACAGCAGTTCTACGTGGTGGGACAGGATATGGACCATCTCCTTGAACGACGAGGCGCCGGCCACGCCTCTGGTGATGCTGCACGGGATGGGTGCCGGCGTGGCGCTGTGGTGCCCCAACCTTGACGCCCTGGCCGCTAACAGGCCGGTGTACGCCATCGACTTGCTGGGTAAGACAGCAGTTCTACGTGGTGGGACAGGATATGGACCATTTCCTTGAACGACGAGGCGCCGGCCACGCCTCTGGTGATGCTGCACGGGATGGGCGCCGGCGTGGCGCTGTGGTGCCCCAACCTTAACACCCTGGCCGCTAATAGGCCGGTGTACAGTCACCTGCAATAATATGTTACACAACGAAGGCAGCAAAAATATCTGACACGATCTTATATACTATAATAGCGCCATAAGAGCGTGTCACATATTTTTGCGGCGTTCGAAGAGTAACATATTATTGCAGGTGACTGTAGGCTATCGACTTGTTAGGTAAGATAGCAGTTCTCCATGGTGGGACATAACCTCCGCGCTGTCCCTGCGGTGCGGAGGTATCCACAACGGATTTGCCTCCAATAAAAAAAAAGTTGCAATTATTAGTTGGAAGTCGTAACGTACGTTTATGTAATTGCCATAGGTTTCGGCCGCAGCTCCCGGCCCAAGTTCTCAACGGACGCAGACAAGGTGGAAGCGCAGTGGGTGGAGTCCGTGGAGGAGTGGCGGCGCGAGGTCAACATCCGGCAGTTCATCCTGCTGGGGCACAGCCTCGGCGGCTACATCGCCACGGCGTACGCGCTTAAATACCCTGACAGGTACAATACAATACAAAATTTCTTTATTAACCAAGTAGAACAGGCAAAATAGCACGCTACTTGCGTTGATACCCTGGCACCGCCCCATGTTCCAAACACCAAAGATTCTGCTGGCGCTGCGGCTTCCTCAGCCGAAAGCCTCAAGCGCCGCAAATATGCCGCTCTGGGAAGCAGCTACATATTTGCGGCGTTTGGTGTCGAAACTTTGGGGCCGTGGGGGCCAAGTGCGCGTCGACTGTACAAAGACTTGTCGGCGCGCTTAATAGAGGCTTCTGGTGTCCAGAGGGCTGGCCACTATTTCGTCCAGCGTATTAGCATCGCTATACAGCGGGGAAATACGGCCAGCCTTCTGGGCACCTTGCCCGTTGACGGCGATCTGGGGCAAATTTTTTATCTATAGTTTTGTAAGTTTTAGTATGTTTGTTTATTTCCTACAGGCAAGATTGACAAAAGTAGGTAATAATACATTTAGTTTAACATTACAGTTACATTAACAGTAGACTGTGGTGAGACAGTAATAGCAAAACGGATTAACAACTAGGTGGTGCTATCTATAAGTACATGAGACAGTATAAATTTACAATACAAGTTAATTATGAGTAACCTTAACCTTATGTTAAGCTGGGTAAGTAAAATAACCAGCCTATTTATTTATTTATTTATTTAATCTTTATTGCACAAAAGAAAAATCTTATAGTACAAAAGGCGGACTTAATGCCATAAGGCATTCTCTACCAGTCAACCTTAAGGCTAAGCAGAGAGATTGTGAGCGGTGCTATAATTACAACAGCAAAACGAACAATAAATTACGTATAACATATTAATTACCTATACAAATATACTGTACACATATACTATAATATATATATACATATATATATATATATATATATATGTATATATATATATATATATATATATAAATATATAAATAAATAACGACGAAACATATTATGAAACTAATAATACACTAAGATTTTTTCATTCTGCTAGCAAAGAAAGCACGTACGGATTTTTTGAAAGCGAACTTATTAGGCGCATTTTTTATGTTAAAAGGAAGTCCGTTCCAAAGACGCGCTACCTGCACAGTGAACGAATTCGACATGAACCCGGTTCTGTGAGGAGGGATGGACAGAGACATTTTACGTCCTATTTACGTCCTACTGTACTCTCATTATATTATGGTCTGCAGCCACACTATCAACTGACAATTCGTAAACTTTATTGCAAAAACTATGAGACACAAATTAAATTATTTGAATGATAATATGAGTCGCTTAACTTCAAACTCGGGTAAATACATCTGTCAGATTATGCGATTTTGGTACTAAGAAAAGGTAGGAAGATGTTTGCTGAGAGCGTCGAATGGATTTACCAGAGTTTGAAGTTAAGCTGCACATATTTTAACTTGTTTTTTTTTTAAGTATAAACATTATAAATTATAAATAGAAATAAATGTCATATACGAAAGAAAAAGTGAAAGGGCCTCCAGCGCCCGAGGCTGGAATCGAACCAGCGTCCTCTGCAAGCGCGGCAGATGCCTAAAACCGCACGGCCAGCCGGGTCACAACGGAATGGGTCGAATTTTTCCCTCGTATATCGCCTCTAGGGTAGAACAGTATGGTTCTTACACCCTATCCTAAGCCCCCTTCCCCATATCTCAATCAACCTTCACCTGTCGGTCTGGCATGAGCTGCGTTCTCGCGCGCGACTCCATACATCTAGTGCGACTTCAAGTACGGACTCGCACGCGAGAACGCAACTTATGCTAGACCGCCTGAATTCATTTATTTTCTAGAGTACAACACCTCATCCTGGCCGACCCTTGGGGCTTCCCCGAAAAGCCGGCGAACGTGCACGAAAAGTACCAGATCCCCCTCTGGGTCCGCGCAGTCGCCACAGCTGTGTCCCCGCTCAACCCGCTATGGGCCGTGCGCGTTGCCGGCCCGGCCGGGAAGTGGCTCATTAGCAAGACCAGGCCGGACCTGTCCAGGAAGTACCTGAACTTTGTGCCCGACGCGGAGACGGTTATACCGGATTATATACACCAGTGCAACACGCAGACTCCTAGGTATGGCGATATAATGCTTTCATATAATATCAACAACCTTCATAACAAAACTCCCGTGAGACACAGACTTATTACATAAATTGATAGATTGAGCGATTTTCGACTTAATATACGTGAGTGACCCGTTCTTAATATATTTAATATCAACAATCTTGTTATTCTGTTACAGTCAGTCAGTATTACAGTCAGTATTCGCATGTATACATCAGTCGCCATCAGATTGATCGAAGCAGATACAAATATATACCTATAAACAATAAAAAGCAGGCTTTTTAAGACGATGAACAATTAATAACGATATGTTTGTCATTTCATTACCGTAAACTTCTTCGACACTGGCTACTATGCCAAACATTGTCTGGCTTGAAAAAACAGTCATCATATTCATATAGCTTTCTATGTCGTATTCCACTTAAAGTCACCCTTTTCCCATTATTAGGAGTTAGATATAGGTAGTTTGGCAGAGTATCCGTTTTTTTTTCAAACCAGGCAATGTTTCGCATGGTAGGCATTGTTGCGGAAGTTTACGGTACCTAAAAGTGATTTGGGTAGTTTTAAAATGTATTCTTATCTCTTGTACAGATGTGTAAAGTTACGCCTAGACCACAAAACAGATAGGTACAGAAATCAATCTACATACAAAGCGCGCTCGAGCAACGCACACATAGACACTGCTCACGGACACGATATCTCGGACCGGTTGGGACCACTGCGAGCGCGAGTGCCATCCGCTTGAGACACGCGTCTGTGAACTTTTTTGTGCAATAATGGAGAAACAAAACAAAAAGTTATTATAACTGTACAGTGGACGTTTGTTTAAATTCAACATTAAACGGTGAATTGTCGTTTTTTAAGCTACCAGTGGTTTCAGAGAGAATGCGTATGCGAATTTATTACACTGTACATGAGAATGCGAATTTATTACACTTTAAAATATAATAATCGTGCAATTCGCCAATCTCGAAATCATCGCAAGATATTTTCTGTGGCAAATTTGTAATATAACAATGACATTAAAATTTAAAATGTGATACCATAAATGAATTCAGCACCCCCGATTTATACGAAAATGATACCAAACATGGCCTAACAGCTTCACTGACGTAGATATCAAGATAAAATTAAAATCCCTAAATAAACTTTCAAGAGCGGGTATCTCAAAAACTATTCATGATATCGAAAAACTTGACTGGATAAAACTTGTAACTAATTTTATCAGCTTTCGGTTTTTCTTAGTAGTCATGTCGCTAAGACGCAAAGTTTCCAAGATATCAATGAAAAACCGAAAAATTCGACCTTCTTACCCCCCTCTACCCCCCAGCAGCGGGGCTACAGCCGGGGACTTTTGATATGTTCACCTCCTAACTAGTCCAAACAAAGTTACGGAGTCAAAAATTGTGTTCCTAGCATTTCCCTCTACAACGTTTTTTGAGCATTCATTTCCTGACCTATAGACTCTTTCCGACACAATTGACAAAATATTTTGAATTTTATTTCCAGCGGTGAAAGCGCGTTCCACACATTAATGCACGGCTTCGGCTGGGCAAAGAACCCTATGGTGAAGCGAGTGTCCAAACTGGACGCGAACCTTCCCGTCACCGTGTTGTATGGCAGCCGGTCTTGGGTGGACAACAGCACGGCCCAGGTGCTGGCGGACCAGCGGCAGAGCCCTCACAATACGTTCGTGCAAGTAAGTGTCGCTGTCGACTCTATGTCTATAGGAATAAGGTTGCTGTGTCGTTGTCCTGTATAGCAGGCGATATTTTTGAGATGATTTGAGCACGCATATTTTTACAGTTGAATGGACAATAGGTGTTATGACGGACGCTGTCAGAGTAACTTTTACACTTACAAGTAAGCTTTACATTAGCTTGCTTGCGCCCGGGACCTTGGCGTGTCAGTGACGTTTTTAGGGTTCCGTACCCAAAGGGTAAAACGGGACCCTATTACTAAGACTTCGCTGTCCGTCCGTCCGTCCGTCCGTCTGTCACCAGGCTGTATCTCACGAACCGTGATAGCTAGACAGTTGAAATTTTCACAGATGATGTATTTCTGTTGCCGCTATAACAACAAATACTAAAAACAGAATAAAATAAAGATTTAAATGGGGCTCCCATACAACAAACGTGATTTTTGACCAAAGTTAAGCAACGTCGGGAGGGGTCAGTACTTGGATGGGTGATAGGGATGTACCGACTAGTCGCCGACTAGTCGGGAAAGCCGACTATCCGGCCACATTTGTAGTCGGCGATTAGTCGGCGACTAGTCGGCAAAACTGGCCGATTAGTCGGCACTTTATTAGTGAAAGAAAAACAGAAAAAAAGAAACCAACAGTTAATAATATTTACCATATGTTTTATGTCTATTTTACCAAAATACCTATTCAGGGTGTGAAAACTTTTTCTGCTCATCAGGATCGCAAAATAAAAGAAAGACAGAAATTGAACGAGGATTCTTGTGATAGGTCTTTGAACCAATAGAAAACACCTTTTAGCCAAGCTAATATATGAATTAGGGCTCCCGATATCCGTGCTACACGCCAAGCCGTGTATCCGTGTTCTTAGCCCCGGCGGTGCTAAGCCTCCGAATTACACGAACCCGTCAAGATCCGTTCCCGTGTAGTGCGTTCGGCTCCGGATCTACGCTCGGCTCCGGAGCCGCGGACTTCGGCTTCGTTCGGGTATTGAATACACGGCGCCGGCGGACCGACTCCCCCGGCCGGTTCGAATTTAAACAATATTTAAGAGGTGGTATTCTACTGGTGGATAATGTCTTGATATTTTATTTTGTGAAATATGGAGGTGTTGCTGAAATGTAATTTAGTCGGATTATATTAAATGAGACACCAATTGTATATTAAATGTTACTGCTTGTAAAAATGATTAAATAATGAGCATGTAGGTTTATAATAAATATTAAGATACTAGAGTCAGACCAAGAATAGTCTGCAGCGGGTTTGATAGCCCACGCAGTGGAAGAGTTATTTTAAACGTCATACTTTGTAATGTAACGTTGCACGTTACTAATATGTAGGTAATTGAACTAAACATAATCTTAAACTCAACTAACACTTAAAATAATAAATACCTCAATAAGAACTGTAATCATAGGCTTACAATGTAGATTTAACCAAATCAATACGTTAATTTATGAAATGAACGTAGGTATTGATTTGGTTAAATCTACATTTTTTTTCAATCACAATTTCTATGAAATTATGACCTATAAATGACACTTGCACTGCGTGGGCTATCAAATCCGCTGAAGACTTTTTTTTGTCCAACTTATTACTTAGATAATTTTTATTTCGTGCGAAGTTCATAGAAATGTACACGTGTAGATTAAGATAATAATGGTTTGCGGGCGGCACATGCAATAAAATAGCCGTGGCAATTTTGACACAGGTATTTTACCCGACATACCTTTTGTTTGGAAAGTTAAAGAAGTAGGTAGCCGTGCTGTTTTACAAACAAGAATTGGATTTTTTTCACTAATGGATTTTTTAAGATTTTAGTTTGCCACTCAGTCGGTCAAAGTTTCTAATCTTAGTTCAGCTGTTTTCATTTTGGGCCAGTCATCTTAAGCCTAAAAAGGGGGTCAACCTCGGAATGAGAGATAATAAGCTGGAAACTCGTATACACCTTCTTTATGACATTTTAAAGGTTCTCTTAAAAGTCGACGCATATATCATGTGCGCGTCACAAGTTAATCAAGGTCAAAGTTCATGAAAATCGGTTTTTTACGAATATCAAGATTTTTATAACTCCACCGCTGTTTACATGTAGGGAAGAATTGTAGAGCATAAAATTTGTGACACGTTAAGCATCGAACATTTTTTCATGAGATTAGCCGTTTTCAAGATATAGGGCACAGAAAGCGCAGTGATCAGACATAAGTACTATAAGTTGGTTTGATAGTGAATGAGACCTTACATTTTGTGACTATGCGCTGAAACTTGGCACAGTTGATTTTAGCTGGTCTGAGTAGATTCTGACCGGGAGACATCGAGAGCCACGGCACATTTAGTGGGGGGAGGGGGGTTAAGTTCGACGCTGCCGCGCTTCAATTGAAGCATCATTTCTCTAAAGCTGTACATATTAGGACATGTGATATATCATTTCTGGATAAATTATGGATGGGGAATCTATTTTTGGAACTAAAACAATGTACTTTCTAACAAAGAAAACGAATAAGAATGAACTTAAAACTACTTCATCTCGCTATTTTAACTACAGATAGAGATTTCGGGAGTTAAATAAAAGCATGTGTGACATGGTATGGGATTAATGAGAATAAATAATAAACCTGAATCTTAGGCTTTATTACGCTAAAACAAAACGATAGGAAATTATTCAATGACAACTTCAAATTCATGACATTCTTCCCTCCTTAGTCCTGAACGTAGTCCGACAGATGGGAAGGGGGTCGTCGAGCTTGAGCCGAACGACGTGGCTCATTCGGAATAAAAGGGCTAGGAGTTGGCTCTGTAGTCACGTCTGGAGCACCGACATTTTGGGTTGTTTCAGTCGCGGGGTCAGAGGGCCCAGCAATGGGATCTGCGAGTACTTCATTTCCATGGGATTCAAAATCATGATTTGCTTCATTCTCTTCACCATGTATAGGAGTAGGATCATTTGTGTTAGACTCCGCTAGTGGCAGTGCACCCCTGGGAGCGAGATGGCGATTCGAAACCAGCATTTCTTTGCCGTTTGATAATCTCACTGAACTATAGCTGGGATTTGCTTCTAGTAAATCAACTTCTTCTACCAGAGGGTCGTACTTGCTTGCACGAATGAATTTTTTGAGGAGGACTTTACCGGGCTGTAGCCATGCTGGCATAGATTGCCCCCACGAAGATCGTCGACAGTGGTTGAACATTCTCTCGTGCGGTGTCTTATTAGTTGAGGTGCAAAGTAAAGATCGGATGCTATGTAACGCTTGTGTCATCACAGTCTCCCACATGGTGATAGGCAAGTTTTTGGTTTTCAAAGCAAGGCGAATTGTTTGCCATAGAGTGCCATTCAGGCGTTCGACCTGTCCATTTCCTTGAGGATTGTAAGGTGAGGATCTGCTTGTGGAGTGCACACGCCCTTAGAGTGTAAAAAGTCTTTCATTTCAATGGACATAAAAGAAGTCCCTTGGTCCGTATGAATAGTTGCCGGGTATCCAAATACAGAAAATAGTTCGCTCAGGTGTTTTGTGACGGTTTCCGTGCTCATATCTGAGCAAGCATACGCAAAAGGAAATCTGGAGTATTCGTCTATGATCGTCAAAATTTAAATAAATATTATAGTCCATAGATAATCTCTCGAAAGGAGCGGTAGCTTTTATTAAAGTCCCGGTTGATTTGCTGAATCTGGGTTTGATTTCCGCACATGTGGGGCATGATGATACGACTCTCTTTACATCATCACAGCTAAATGGTAAATTTTTAGACCTAATCCAGTGTGTTAGCCTAGCCACACCAGGATGACAAAGTGACTGATGTAATTCCTTTAGACGGTCATCGGTTGACGCTGCGCAGCAAACTTGCCTTGACAGAGCGTCTGCTACAGTGTTTTGACTTCCTGGACGATATTTGATGTCAAAAGTATAATTTGAGAGTTCTATTCTCCATCTCTGAATTTTGTCATTCTTTATTTTACTGGCATGCCCTTGTAGCATATAAGCTACTGATTTTTGATCAGTGACGAGATAAAATGATCGTCCGAGTAAATAATGTCTCCATTTTTTAAGGCTTTCTATTATAGCGTAAGCTTCCTTCTCGATGATAGGGTAGTTCTTCTCGCTGTCGCTTAGAGATTTCGAAAAGAATGCCACAGGTCGGCCATTTTGTGTTAGCGAGGCAGCGATGGAATAATCTGATGCATCTGTTTCAACGGTAAAAGTTTCATCAGGATCGATAGCAGACAGCGTCGAGTTAGATATAATGCGTTTAATTTCTTTAAATGCAGCTGCTTGTCTGGAATCCAAAGGGTATTTTTCTACTAGTGTTAGCGGGTGTAACTTATTTGAAAAGTCGGGCACCCATTTAGAGTAATGTGAAAACAGTCCTATGGCTCGTTTTAAGGATGCTGAATCTTGAGGCAGTGCTAAATCGAGGAGCGGACGTAGTCGGTCTGGATCGGGTTTTACAGTTCCGTTATTTATATTATATCCAAGAATACTGATATCTGTCAAAGCGTATTGACTCTTTTCTTTGTTGATGGTCAGGTTATACTTCTCTGCGATTTTCAAAAATGTATTTAGTTTTTCGTCGTGATCTTTCTTATTTTTCCCGCATACAGTTATGTCGTCCAAATATGGAAATATTCCATCAATATTTGTTTTTCGAATTATTGAATCTATAGCTCTTTGAAAACATGCAACACCGTTCGTCACCCCGAACGGGATACGGCGGAATTGATATAAATTGCCGGCTGCTTCAAAGGCTGTTAACGGCTTATTTTCAGGAATAATAGGAATTTGGTGATAGGCTGATTTTAGGTCGATTTTGCTGAATACTTTGAAGTTTGAAACCTTCGCAATAACGTCTTCGATGTTAGGAAGAGGATATGCATCTAGGTACGTAGGTATACTTGTTTACTGTTTGCGAGTAGTCTATACACATACGTTTTTTGTGTTGCGCGCCGCCTGTCAGGAGGACCTGAGCGCGCCATGGCGAATTACTTTCTTCAATGATTCCGTCAGCTAGGAGTTTCTTAATTTCATCTTCGATGAATTTTTGATCTTGGGGCGCAAATCGGCGAGATTTCACTGCAACCGGGTGACATTCAGGTGACATATTGGCAAATAAATCGACGGGGTCGATATAAGCTTCTTCTAAGGCGAACAGTTTTAATGGAGGTAAGTGACCGCCAAAATCAAATTCTACTGAAGAATATTGCCTCAATACGTCGCGACCCAATATAGCAATTCAGCACAGATTTTTCAATACTCGAAGGATTATGCCAGAGTGAGTCCGATTTTCTAGGGTGATGGTGGCTGTATAGACTTGAGTAACGTTTGATTGGTGCTCTGATGTCGCCATTGATACGCTTTGGCCCCAGGGCTTCGTGGCCAGACCGTATTGCTTAATGACTTCTTCGTCTATGAAACTCGTTGAACTTCCTGTGTCGATCAAGGCTCGGAGACTTATTCCATTTACCTCGATAGTTGTGATGCATTTTTCTGTCCCACTTGCTGCTAGAGTCAAAAGTAAAGACTCGTTTCCACTTTGTTCGTCATCGTTTGTTACTATAGCTGCGTTTTGCAAGGCACTCCCTCTACACACTTTCGCAAAGTGGCCTTGTTTGCCACATTTAAGGCAGGTGGCTTGAAAAGCAGGGCACAGTCGGCGAGGATGGCGTGGGTTTGCACAGAAGTAGCATTTTTCATTTTGAGAATTAGTCAAGTATGTATTAGGTTTCCGAGTTGAAGCTGTAGCTGCGGCAGTGGACGTGGATTGCGCAGGAATTGGCGAGGATTGACTGACCGCAGCGGTTTGTTGTGGAATGAAACTTTGCGATTGTATTTGGGCAGATTCTAAGGCACGAGCTTGGTTGTAAGCTTCATCTAGTGTAAGAGTCATATTTTCAAGTAATCGTTGACGAATTGCGGAAGACGATAGACCCGCGATAAATGAATCTCTGATGAAATCTTTTTCGTATTGGTCGGCAGTAACTGCTTTAAAACAGCAATCTTTAGAGAGTAGTTTAAGCGCTTGAAGATACTGGTCGACAGTCTCACCGTTCTGTTGACGCCGGGAGGCCAGATTATGGCGTGCGAATATTTCACTCTTCGGTTTGACGAACAAACATTCCAGCGTAGACATAGCGCTGTTATAGTCACTTGTTTGAGCGATATATTCGTAAATATTTGGCGCTATGCGATTAATAAGCAGTTTATATTTTACCGCATCCGTTTCGGCTTTGCATTCTTGAAGAAAATTTTCAAAAGTATTTTTCCAATGGAGCCATTTTGAAGCATTTTGGCTGTCCAACGGATCCGCTTCGAATCTTTCGGGTCTAAGATACTTTTCCATTTTTACTGAATCTTTCTTACACGAGCTTTAAAGGAAATTTAGCGTAATAAATTGACATGGTATGGGATTAATGAGAATAAATAATAAACCTGAATCTTAGGCTTTATTACGCTAAAACAAAACGATAGGAAATTATTCAATGACAACTTCAAATTCATGACAATGTGAAAACATTTTCATGTATTATTAGTACTTAAAATCTACCTCTTTCCTGTAGAAATACCTTAAGTTAAAGGCTATAAAGCTTAATTTCCTGATTAAACCTCAATAAAGGGGTACCCTTTTTGTAGTAAACTATGTCATAAAATCATTACATACATACACACAAGCTGTTAGCTATTGTCCACAGGAGGGGCCACTTTTGTTTTAAAATCTATATGTGATCCATAAGTGTCATTTTAACGATTAATAAACTTTATAGAACGTATTATTCACACAGATTACCAGCTCGCCTTGCGTTATAGTGCGTTTCCCGTGCCGCTGCGCCTTCTATGCCGTATATCTTGAAAATGGCTAATGGCATGAAAAAACGTTTTATACCTAACTCGTCGCAAATTGTATTCCCTACAATTCTTACCTACATGTCAATAAAATTGGAGCTATAGGAAACTTGATATCCGCGAATAACCAGTTTTTATGACCTTTGACCTGGAATAACTTCCGACGCGCACACGATATATGCGTCGACTTTTAAGAGAACCTTTAAAATGTCATAACTAAGGTGTATACGAGTTTCCAGCTTATTATCTCTCATTCCGAGGTGAAACCCTTAATTTAACTGGGCCATTTGGTCATACCTATAGTTCGTTTTTTTTAGCATTAGAAAGAACTTCGCAGAAGTAAGCTTGTGGTTCCAAATCCGGCACTTTTAGCGGTAATAATTTGAAGTAAATTATATGTATTGACCGTGCTACATTAGATAATTCAATAATTATTAACAATAAAAGAGCCTGATAAAAACTGTACGCTTACTTCTGTGGAGTTCTTTCTAATGCTAAAAAAAACGAACTATAGTTGTTGCCATTCTGTTTTTTTTTTTCGTTTTGTTCCCCCCCGCCCAGCAAATTTCATCGAAACTGTTAGAGCCATTTCTGAAATGCTCAAAAAATAGAAATTGAAAACATGAAAATGATAAAATGAAAATGAAAGTTTATTGGTAACAACGGTTACAAGTCTGCTTAGTTAAATAGTACATTTAGTATTTGAATATAATGGAATTGCTCGTTTAAAGGTATAAGATTCTTTGCTTTTATTATAAAGAACGCGATCGATCGTCATCGTCACTAACGTCGAGAACGGGCCGGACCCGTGTGTAATTAATATCCGTGGATCCGGACACACGGGTAACACGGGTACACGGATCTTAATTACACGGATCCTAATTATCCGTTCCGAACGGGCCACAAATCCGGTTTCGTGTAGCACGAGAACGGGGCCCCGACAACGGGTACCCGAAACCCGGACCCGACCGCGAGCCCTAAATTATGAATAGCGCAACCAAAAGAGCAAAACTATTGTTTTTCACCTGAACTTATACGAAACTAATGATCTGGCCGACTAGCCGACTAGTCGGCCGACTAATCGGCCATTCGAGCGCCGATTAGTCGGCTAGTCGGCTAGTCGGCCAGATCAATAGTCGGTACATCACTAATGGGTGACCGTTTTCTTTTTGCTTTTTTTTGTTTTTTTTTTGCATTATGGTACGGAACCCTTCGTGCGCGAGTCCGACTCGCACTTGCCCGGTTTTTGTGTATAACGTAATGCGTTCAAAGGGGGGAGCGGCGTATTGTTGACTCTATAGAAATGACCACACATCTCCATTATTACAATTACAGGTGATCAACGGTGCCGGCCACCACGTATATTTAGACAAGCCCGAGCTCTTCAACAAGTACGTGCTCGAAGCGTGCGCGCGCACCGACGGACCCACCGACCCTTCCAGACTTGCGATCGAGCCAGCGAGACCCGCAATCGTACCCGCGAGACCCGAAAATGAGCCGACGAAACCCGAAAATGAGCCGACGAACCCCGAGCGGTCGCCCAATAACACATCTTCTTGATCGTAGCCATATCTGTACTGCTAAGCACGGAGTGAGTGGTTATTTGCTTTATTGTATCCTGACTACCGGTGTATATGTCGGCGGCCGATCGTAAGATCAGTCAGATCGTAATGTTCCTGTGTAATGTTTTGACGATAGTCACATTAAACCAATATACAGGTAGGATAGGTCCGTTAGGTTGCTTCAGATGCCCGAAGGGCAAACTGCCCAGAAATAGGAGCCCCATTTAGTGGGGCTCCGTCGACTCAGAGAACGAGTCAAAGATTTTTACGTTTCACGATATGCCTGATCTTACGATCGGCCGCCGACATATACATAGTTAACACATTGATTGCCACTAAGTGCCACGGGTTACGCTCGTAGCGCGTAGCCACGGTTTTGCCGTATGGAGCGCGTAGTCGCTACGAACAGTGTACCCGACAGTCGGGTTCTTGGCCCTGAATATGTTAAAGAAACCAACTGTAACTGTTATCAGATATTTACTAATTATGAAATCAGGGAACCCAGGAGGAAAACGGGTGCTGAAAATACTGTCATTTTTAACATTTTGACGTCCATGTAGGAGCCTGCAAAGAGGCAGAGCTTTGCTTTAAGATTTGTTATTGTATTCTGCGGTGTTGAGCCTAAATGTTGCAATTTGAGAGATTTACAAAGGCTGTCGTTGAAATTTGAATCTTCATGCTCAGACATTAAGGTTTTTTTTATATCTTTTATAAGTACTTTTAATAATGCATTAGCATTGGTAAGTACCTATTGCTTGGAAATTCTGTCTTGATTGTGACGAATTAGACAATTTAATTAATATAATAGCGTAGTTATCGACCACTATTCGCCAAACTTTCCTTATGAGACGAAACTACACTATATGATGAGATAGGCATTCTTCGTTGGACTAAGGCACACGCTAGAATATAAATAGGTATATTGAATTTAATTTAATAGACGCAGGGCATAGATATAATAAGTCGATAGACGACACTTTACATGTGTTTTTTCCCTAATAAACATCCTCAGGACTAGTTGCACCAACCACGGTTAGCTGCCTAAACACTGTCACCCAGGAGTGAATTATGAAACTTAATTCCTACCATATGTACAATAAAATTTATACACCTACGCTTTAACAGTGACAGACTGTTTGGTGCGACTGACTCTTATTTATATACAGGGTGGCCAAAAAATTAGTGCATTCCCGTTGCCAGGGAGGTTTTGGAATTATACTGAGCAACTTTTACTATGGGACCAACCCCGAAATCGCGAAAAGAAAATTTGGTTGTTTCATACTTTTTGGCTAGTCCATTTTCTATGGGAGGGTAATTTTTTTCGCGATTTTAGGGTTGGTGCCATAGTAAAACTTGCTCAGTATAATCCCAAAACCTCCCTGGCAACGGGAAGGCACTTATTTTTTGGCCACCCTGGTATAACTACATTTAAGATCTTTCGAGTACGCGACGAAATGTTGTCCGATTGTAAGATAATCTTTGATTCTTAGAAAATAGTGTTCTTTACTAATACATTAGTACTATTCCTACAATACCTTGCATACAACGTGTTTTGTTTAGCTCTTCTTGACCAAATAATAGTATAATAATTAAGGCCTGGTCAAACAGCCAGCGCTGCGCACGCGCCGCGTGGACGCAAGGGGCCGCGCGGCGCGTGGCGCGACAGAAGCGGGGCGTGATACCGGCGGGACGCAGTCTGTTTGACGTCGGTAACCTGTTAGCATGTGCCGCAGTCGCGCCGCGCGGACGCGGCGCTGCGTCGCGCCGGCTGTTTGGCCAGGCCTTTAAATGAAAAGAAGCAAAGTGTACGTAAAAGTTGCCTTATTTACTTTAATAACCTGCAAACACTTATAATAATATTATATTATCTGTGTATTCCAGAACTTTCACATAATATTAAGATGTAAGAGTTTAGTAGAAGTATGTAATAGTTTACTGGAGTGTTTATACGACATTTAATAATATTAACATGTATACGAACAACTCTAACAACACTGCCGGTCTAAAACTATAAACATCTTAAATTAAAAAAAAATTGTTTACAGTACATGTGGTCCTATTTTACCCGCACTAGTGCGTAAAATAACACTTTTCGTGTGTTTAAAGGTTTAAAAAGTTTAAAGGGCCATATGTAATGTAAAACGTACGATACACGTGCGAATAGGTAATTCGAATTACCTCTTTTTCGCACTTGTATCGTAAATAACTATTTTATACTGTTGATATTGCAGATATTTGATGTGTATCTTAATCCAGTTGTATAAAAACACTGAAATGTAATACGAAAGCAAATAGATTAATAGCTGTAAAACTATACATATTGCCGATGTATTATGCATATACGAACACACCTCCCTAGTGCAAGCGAAAAATTAACTTTTAGAATATTAAGTGTGAATTTTAACTGTTGTGTAATGTAACAAACACAAAATTTGTTAGTTTTGAGTTGTTGTTTAATGTTAGAAGAGGTCACTAATTTTAAAATAAGGATTATATCCCCGCGTTGGTGGCTTGTGTAGAGAGAGGCCACGCACATATACCGTGTATGTATCGACAAAACGTCAGCGCCATTTTTAGGGTTCCGTACCCAAAGGGTAAAACGGGACCATATTACTAAGACTTCGCTGTCCGTCCGTCCGTCCGTCCATCCGTCCGTCCGTCCGTCCGTCCGTCTGTCACCAGGCTGTATCTCACGAACCGTGATAGCTAGACAGTTGAAATTTTCACAGATGATGTATTTTTGTTGCCGCTATAACAACAAATACTAAAAACAGAATAAAATAAAGATTTAAATGGGGCTCCCATACAACAAACGTGATTTGTGACCAAAGTTAACCCTTAATCAAACGGAACACTTTTTATGAGATTTTTGAAAACTAACAATGGTTTTTAGGTAATTTGGGTCCGTAGATTACGAAAAAATATATAAAAAGAATTTTAGTGCGGGGGAAAGGGGGGTTTTGCGGTGGGAAATAATTTCCCGTTATCCGTAACGGAATAGCAAAATTTTGAATGAAGTGGGAAATAGTTTCCCATTGTCCGATACGGTTACGAACTTTTTACTAGTTAGTAGATCCCCCCGGCTTTGTTTGGAATTGAAGTATGATCCTTTAACGTTATCTTCAAAAATCAAAGAAATAAATAAAAGAAAACAAAAACAGCCACAGATATTTTTGTGTAACAGGTAAACGGGCATGTATTTTTATTTATGGAAACCATTTAAATTTTAGGTGGAGAACAAACACTGGGAAATAATTTCCCACTTGATAAAACCTACCAATTTTTTTGTGAATCATACGTTCCGGAACAAACAATGGGAAATAATTACCCACTTACTAAAACCTTAAATCTTGGCTAAATCATATCGTTATCACAATTCTTTTCAAGCAAAACACAGGGAAAATAAGTCTAGTTTATGATAGTATTCAGTGTATGCACTTACACGATTTTTTTTCGCAATTAACCTCAAAACTAAAAAAATTTACGTTATTGCAAAAAAAATCATAACAACTGACATCGACTTTGATGTATGGTCACAAATGGCGGCCATTAGAAAAGTGTTGCCATTTATCAAATTCAAAATGTTACTAAGATTTTAAATCTGTATGGTTGGTATCGCTGAGTGCTGCCTTTAAAAAGATAAAAAATATTTCGTAAATTAGAATGAAGTGGGAAATAATTTCCCGATATTTGATTAAGGGTTAAGCAACGTCGGGAGTGGTCAGTACTTGGATGGGTGACCGTTTCTTTTTTGCATTTTTTTTTTGTTTTTTTTTTTGCATTATGATACGGAACCCTTCGTGCGCGAATCCGACTCGCACTTGCCCGGTTTTTAATTTAACCTTTTCGCCGCCATTGACTTGATATAAAGTCTGTATATTTAGTGCTCCACACGCCACCAGATTTGTCAAATATAACCTTTAATTATATGACGATACGAGTGAAGCCACGCGTCTTCGTGAATGACACGATCTTCATTGATATAGCGGCGAAAAGATAAAAATTCTTACCCATACTCTTGTGTGAAATTCCATATGGCCTTTCTCCCTTAGGGCTGATTTAGACGGCGTGCGAACTCGCATGCGATTTTAATTATATACATTGCGGATTGTTGGTTACGTCCAATTCAACCGACCGATCAAAACCCGCAATGTAATGAAACTCGCATGCGAGTTCTCGCATCATCTAAATGAGCCCTTAAACACAGTAAACTACTCGTTTGTAAGGTTTATGATATGACATCTATGGGTATTATAATTTGTTGCCATATTAAATAACTATTGTTACATAATCCTTGAAATCTATATCTCCGCTTTCCCAGATATGTATAAACTATTTACTATTTTTATGTTCTGTCCTTATAATAATTCTTATCCTCATCCTTATCCATTTAATAGCCATTCCAAATAGTTTCCTACTCCTCTTTTAATAGAAATAAAATGTGAAGCTTTAAATGTATTGTGCAATCTTTTGGCAGTACACAGTTGCTCAGAAATGGTTCAGGGAAAAATTTGCCCTGTTCTATTTCGTATAGAACAGTACACTCAGCATCATAAGTTGCTAAGCGGGCGAGGTGTTCAAAATGATGTTGACGCTACTTTATTGTTAATAAGAGCGTGTCAAGGTAATTTTGAACACCTCGCCCGCTTTGCAACTTCTGCTGCTACAGTATGAACTTAATATAAATTTATTTAGCATGGAATGAATATCGCGCTCAGCTGTATTTGATTTTAGTATTACGAGATGAGTCAGTTTTCCCTAACCACTTTATTTTGAATTTCTTTGACACTGGCTTGATTTTGCGGAATGCACAAGTACTTTTGACTATGTTTTTAATAGATAGCAAATTATATTATGTTGTTGTTTGTTATTTGTCCGCAAGCTTTTTGATACGCGGTTAGATTTTATGTAAATAAAGATAATTTATTAAAAACTTTGTTTTGTCCTTAGTATGCAGCCAAGTGAAACTACTCTTATATGAAAATAACATGATTTATTAATAAGATCAACGTACACAAACAATTATCTTACTTATTAATAAGGTACAAAGATGATAAACTCATTCTGTAAAACCATGAGTTCCGTAGGCACTTTATCGCGATTGAAACGTTAACAAATGCATTTTAACCCTTTACCAGGCTACGGGATATATATTTCCCACATACGGTACTTCAAACATGTGTTCTATTTTCGATGAGTTTATTATTTTCGACGTTTCGATGAGGGCCAGTTGCACCGACCACATTATACAGACTGATCAACGCCAGCCGACGCGCCCCGGCGCTTTCCTATGAAACATTCCATACATAAAAATTAAGCGCACTCTTTAACGATACGAACAGTTTGGTGCAATCGACTCTAAGACTGACATTCGATTGTCATTTTTGAACTATCAGCTTGGAAAAGGGTTAAAGTAATAACTGATTCAAACATTTTGAAGTTGGCATGGCATGGTAATCGGTTTTACTGACTCTAGTTACTTGAGGAGAGGCTTTTCAAAAGGGCTTATCTCTGTTTGAATACCATACAAAAATAAGTTCTTTTGAAAATGCACTCCTCCCTTTTAAACCAACAGATCATTTACCAGGTTCCCCGTTACATGTTACCCGTTTCTTCAAACAAAAACGTCACTTTTTACACTGACAGATCCGATTCATATCGTTTCAATATCTAGTATTTGACGCATCTCGTTGTTCGAATACGGCTGTAGTTTATGAGTCCTTTACTCTTTCGCAGCACTGAGTTGTGTATTTCTGCATAGGAGCTAATTGTATTCGTTTTCAGTTAAAGTGTTTTAGTTGCAGAAGTAAGGGTTAAGTGGTTAACGTTTAACCGAGTTAGCAGAAGCGCAAATGTGTGTGCGAGACGATGACGGCCTTGCCCTCGTCTTGCAGATCCCGGAGGGCCTCGTCCAGCTGCTCGCGGGTCACCGTCTGCAAGAAACACGTACATATTGTTAACCTTTTGAACAATCTTATGAAGAAACCATATTTTATAGAAATAAAATAATATTTTTTATGATTGTGGTCGGATTGCAAAAACTGCCACACTAAGTTGAGGCCGACCAAAACATACGTCAACAGGTTTACTTTAGCTATTTTAATGTTTTTAATAAGTTTATTTCATCCGATGAGATAAAATGTAGCTGCCACGTGGTACCTACCACAAATTCGGACACAGGAAAATGCCAACACAGGATTTGGCCGACCACCTTTTTTTACTGTCCTCAAGGCAGCTATCTAACAACAAGTTTCATATTTTTCGATGAGGTTTTTTTAAATTTAATTTCTATTTTTATTTTTTTATTTCGATCCCACAGTATAGGAGATTACGACTAATAACTATACCTCGTTTTTTTTAGCATTAGAAAAAAGGTAAACAATCTTGATGTGTCTTTTAATTGAAGAACACATTTTAAAAATAAGCTACGGCAAATATGTAACAATTATGAATCTAATACGATCATTTATATTCTTCTGCTTTCATAAGTAATAGTTTTTGTTTTTTAAAAAGCGTTTTTCAATTAAAAGACATGTCAAGATCGCTTACCTTCTTGCGAGTTCTTTCTAATGCTAAAAAAAAACGAACTATAAAGCAGTCAGTAACTTACGATCTGCGACGAGGCATTGATCTCCTGCAGCAGTTTCGCATGCGTGGTAGTGTGCGGCTTGGCTCGCGGCTGCGCGATGGCACGGAGCGCCTGCAGCAGGTCGGCGCGGCGGCGGCGCGCGGCGGCGCCCAGCCCGGTGGTGAGGATGCCCACGTCGATGCGGCCCGACGCCGGGTCCGTGGCCGACTGCTTCAGGGCTTCGCGGTGCAGTCTGGGGAAACGGATTACGATACATACGTTACTACGTCTTTATAAAACAGCAGTGGCGGCGCGTTCAAGTCGACTCCCATCGGCTTACCTGTTTTTGGACGTTCGAGCATAGTTGTAAAGGAAATATGTAAGCCAAATTAGCCACTGTAAGACAGAGGGAATATATTCCCCAACTGATTTTGAACTTTATTTCAAAATATTAGAGTTCGGTTTAGAATAATTTCTGACAGTCTTACAGGGTTAACACTTACCTGGACGCTTCATCAACGTCAATGATCTCGACGGTGGGCGACAGACGGACCCGCGCGTGCGCCTCCGCGAGCCGGATGAGGCTCTCGAGCTGGCGCGGGTACGCCGAGATCTGCCCGCGGCCGCTGCCTACTCGTCTGCAATCGACAGTAGCGAGTTTATAGTCGACAATAGGCTACATTCCTACTAGTCAAATCAGCTTCTTTTTTAGAACTGTTATACTGTATGCATTATTATTTGCGTTATTTGACACATTGTGACTGACGTATATAGAGATGTAACTAACCCAAATCGATTGTCACAGCAAGCGATTACGATTGGATGGCACGTAGACTGAGGTATCGAATTGTGACGTATAATGAATTTTTATTTGAGATTTAAATAAAGCTAGAATTATATGGTTTTCCCGCAAGGTAAATGCATTTAATACACCGACCGAGTAGGTCGCACCCATCGTCAAAATCTAAACTAACTGGGGATCTATTTTAAAGTTTGTTTATGTTATTTCTGTGTCAAATTTGTTGTCTGTTAGGTAACGATAAATATATCCATATTTACAGTTAATTATCCACCTTTTCCTTACTTTTATTAAAAGAAAAATTCATATCGATTTACTTAGACAACTACCGATTCATAACGGTGGTGTCCGGGCAACCCTAAAATAAATAAAAAAAGACGTAGAACGTAAACGTTCGCAGTGCAATTGTTTTCCTTTGTGATTTCGATGTGCAAGACATTTTACGTTGTATTGCTGTTGTGAGTGACAGATGTCAAATAACGCAAATAACGATGAACACAGTATAAAACGATTTTCTAATATGAAATTTATATGAAAACGAATATAGTGACGTCACGGTAAACTCACCTACTTTTTATATTTCAATCCGATTTATTAAATACAAATTGTGTTTAAAAATAGCTGGTATCTGTTTTTCTAATAACTATCTGGTGCTTTATTTCGTGTACGGTTTGAAATAATTTATTTTAAGTACAGGAAACATCCCTATAGGAAGAAAATATCACGAATGATTATGATGAGGAAGGGGGGTGTCAGAGAAGATCACGTGTAATTTTTTTTTAAAGCGGGAAAGCCAAAATCAACAATATTACTCAAAAATGTAATCGCATGGCACACTGCATCCGATTCGCACGTCGCTAACGAGCGATGGATGCAGTGTGTCATGCGCCTAAGCGCAGCATATCAATGTATTGTACACATACCGCATGTGGCCAGAGCGCTGGTGGCCTAGCGGTAAAATCGTGCGAATTTCAATCCGGAGGTCGCAGGTTCAAACCCCGGCTCGTACCAATGAGTTTTTCGGAACTTATGTACGAAACATCATTTGATATTTACCATTTGCTTTTCGGTGAAGGAAAACATCGTGAGGAAACCTAGTTTACCGTCTGGGTTGGAAGGTCAGATGGCAGTCGCTTTCGTAATAACTAGTGCCTACGCCAATTCTTGGGATTAGTTGCCAAGCTCCCAGGCTCCCACGAGCCGTGGTAAAATGCCGGGACAACGCGAGGAAGATGATGATGATGTACACATTAGAGATGCAACGGATAGTTGTTTGGCCGGATACCGGATATTCGGCCTGACCATCGGCAGAATATCCGGTATCCGGCCGCCGAATACTCGGCCAACGGAACTATACCTACATTTCGGTTTTTCAGGTGCACATTCTGCAGGTTTGACCTGTTTCCTAGTGAACGTTCGCGGGGACTCATTTCTAGGTTCGAAATGCGTGCGCGTGCAAGTCAGTGGAATGACTAATTGTTTTAAAATAATAAACAAGTACGATTATGACCGTGTGTGTTTCTTAAATCCAATTTGTTTAGGTTAAGGCCGGATAGTAAAATAATAGCCGGATAGGCCGGATACCGGATAGTAACCGAATATCCGGTGCATCTCTAGTACACATACCGCATGTCGACGTACGCGTCGATCAGTCTCTGCTGGGCGGCCTCGCTGAGTGTGGGCTGAACGTTCTCCTTCGCGAACGCGATGTAGTCCCGCATTATGCTCATGTCCTGAAAAATCATTCAAAGTGTTACCTTTGCTTTTTGTTTGATGTTACGATGTATCTAAACTCTGGTTTCCTAGGATAGCGGTGCCGTCGTATAGCGGCCGTTTCCATACAAAATACTACTCATCCTTATTTAGCCGTATTATTTAGTATGGAGTCGGCCGCTATATGACGGCAACGCTATCCTAGGAAACTAAAGCATTACACCTTTGATTTTTGTTTGATGTTACGATGATGTATCTAAACTCTGGTTTCATAGGATAGCAGTGCCGTCATATAGCGGCCGTCTCCATTCAAAATACTACTCATCCTTATTTAGCCGTATTATTTTGTATGGAGACGGCCGCTGCATGACGGCACCGCTATCCTAGGAAAACCGAGCTTATGCTCTAGTTTCCTAGGATAGCGGTGCCGTCATATAGCGGCCGTCTCCATACAAAATACTACTCATCCTTATTTAGCCGTATTATTGTGTATGGAGACGGCCGACGCATGACGGCACCGCTATCCTAGGAAAACAGAGCTAAAGGGTGAGCTAGAAGCTAGAGTGGGCCCCGAAACTACCAGAGACACTCACTTAACTCTCTCTCACTCTCTCTGTCACTTGCGATAACATTTCCCCTTTTTAACACGACCAAGAGTTGGGCCAGAAAAATGCCAATTTTATGTGGGTCGGAAAACAGTTAACTTTGGAAACCACTGGGTTAAGTTAGGTTAGGTGGTATTCCGTCTGTCCAATGTCATTGCGTCTCACTCTCTTATTAAGCAAAATGTGAGACAAAATAAACATTGGACCAAGAAATAGCGCCACTTGCACCATTCCACTAGCCCGTTAAACCTGTTAAACCTGGAGTCACCATGGTCACCAGTACAATTTGACACTGGGTTAACGGTTTAACCGCTTAACCCCGGGTTAGTGGGATGGTGCAAGTAGGCCTTAGACAACACTTACAAATACTTGGTCGTCCTCTTCAGGGTCGGCGGGGTCCTTGTAATACAGCGACACGAGATGCGAGGCCAGGCGGCGGTCGAACACTTCATCTTGCGGGTCCAGCACCAAGAATATGAGGTCGAATCTAGAAACAACAGATATTTGGGTTCTGACTAGTTACGAATTGACATCACATATACTTCAATTACTTTTTTTTTCTTATCTCCCACGGCTCAAATCTGAGCCACAAAAGGTTAGTGACCTTTCATACAAAATAAATGTTGTTTGTATGAAAGGTCACTAACCTTTGTGGCTCAGATTTGAGCCGTGGGAGAGGACAGGTTAATGTGTATTTTTAGAGTAAGTGAGTTGACGAAGCCTGTTGCGGGTTTTATCGCTGTAGTTGTTTGTGACGATGCCTGTAGCTGATTGTAAATTTGTGTTTACCTGACGAAGCCTGCGTTGCGGATATAAAAGTTTGGTCTCTGAATAAAGGTGGTTTTCCAAAAAAAAAAAAAAGCTTCAATTGGACCCGTGTATGTCCCTAAACTACGTCCAGGACCCGGGTACGTCCTTAAACCACTTAAATTATGTGATGCTTGCCTATAAAAGAGACGCCGAAAACCATGCGAAGTAGAGGAGCAAAAGTCGGAATGAACCCAGGACTCCGAAACAAAAGCAGAGGGTGCAACGCTACTCCATCCTTGTCTAACATATGGCACAGTACCTGGACATGAGCGTGTGGGGTAGCTGTACGTTCTCGACGATGGTCTTGTTCTTGTTCCACTGCGACTCGGCTGGATTCGCGGCCGCCAGTATAGACGTGCGCGCGTTTAGCTGACAGATGATGCCGGCTTTCGCTATCGATAGTGTTTGCTGCTCCATCACCTACAAAATTAGCATTTTATAGTCATTACTGTGTACAGAAGTGCGAAAAAGGGGGATAGAGAAGACAACAAAATGAAGTACAATAGTACGATTACGACATCGAGCAAGATCCAGGATTAGGATCCTAGGATCCTGAGGGTCGTGAAGTTGGAATCTCGCCACAGTGTGAATTTTAATTCTTTTCTGCTGAGCGTTCCGACTGAACATCTAGCGACCTTCACCAAGGAGGAGTTTTGGCCGAAGGCTGTCAAGTTCCGGCGGTTCCGCGGCCGGCTCTCTGACACTGCGGGGTTGCGAACTGCATCGCAGCCATAATTGTGTTTTTAGTTTTAAGATATATTTTGTAATAATATGTATGCTAGTTTTAAGGTGGGCCAATAGTTGCCTGAAAATAAATGTTTTCATTTTATTAAATTCACACCTTGAAACAATATTTACGTTTACACTCTGGTCGGCTCTAACTGCTCTAAGTCTCTACGCGAGATAACGACTACAAGGAAGAGTGGAGGGAATCAGATCGCGCGGCAGATCACCTATGCGCTGGACTGACCAAATAAAATCCGCTGTGGGAAACCGCGTATCTGATTATGCCAGACAGTCTGCCAACAGGGAGAGATGGCGAGAGATCGTGCGAAGACCTGTGTCCACCTCTACTACCGATGCGAACGCCTCAACGTGACCACCACCGCTCTGTCAAGAGCGATACGACAGAGAAGAAGGGCTCTACGTCCTGAAGTGACTTTGAACCTGAGTGGCCCTAAGACTGTCTTAGGGACAGGTTGGTATTACAATTTAAGTGGTATTTAAAACAACAAGATATTAGAAGCACCTTAAAGAATAATAAAATGCCTTACTTCGTGAAGCACACTCCGGGTTGAGTCATTCATCTTGTCGAACTCGTCTATGCAGCAAATTCCGTTGTCCGCCAGAACTAGCGCGCCCCTGTAACAAGTTTTAAACTGAGTATTCCCGTATACCAGTCGTAAAAAAGTCGTTAGGTTCCACCATAATTGGGTATATAACATCACAATAGTATTTTATGCAACCGTTGTTTAAGAGAGGTCAAAAAAAGCGAGTGGCGTGAGTAACAATTTGAGGCGAAGCCGAAAATTGTTAATAAAGACGCTACGAGTATTTTTTGACTCAGTTAAACAACGTTGCATACAATACTTTATCTACACACATATCATAAACTGTCTATGATACCTTCAAAATTCGTAAATAATGGCCCACATTACGATAAACTGTTTTGTTACAGCAAATTTCTTATCTGTGAAAATGTGGTAATAGCTTCATTACTATATCAAAATCGATTTGGTAATGCATTTCAAATTTCGAACACCTCTAAAAAAAAAAGCAATTTGATTTGACCCCTATTCTAATATCAGTTGAGATGACGTTTTATTCGAAATCAAATGACAATTGCATACAATATTGACAAATCTCGCATGTAAGTTGGTATCGGACGATATGGTAATCGACCCCGACTCTACTTTGTCTCTGAATTAAAAAAAAAACTACGGAAGCGTGACGTGCGTGAAAAAAGTTTTCATTTGCCGCCATTTGACGTACAGTTTATCCTTTAATTAGTTTATAAGTAAAATGTAATTTGTTTTGTTGTTTTTAAAGGAACTATAACAAAAGTTTCGTGTAAAATGTGCGATAAAGATATTTCGGAAACCCCATCTCATATCCGCGAGTTCCGCCAGAGAGCAAAGTCGGCTGTAATATGAAGTTAGTGAATATATCATAGAAAGTTTATAATATGTGTGTAGATAAAGCAGTGTATGTAACTGTACATAATTAGGCATTAAAACACTCGTGTGATACTATTATGAAACTCATTGCATTCGTTTCATAAACCCACACTCGTATTTTAATGCCTTTCATTATGTAGCAGTCACATAAACTACTATTTTCTACGACCAAGCACTTACTTTGAAATAAAATTGAAAATTTTCTAAATCTTTTTAATTTAAGAAGTAGCAAAAATGGAGGGTACGGGCGGGAAAAGAATGAATGAATGAATGAAATTTAAAAAAAACATGTCTATGGTTCACTTATTTGTCAGAGATGACATTTAAAATAAGGTTGGCAACACTGTATTTCATTCAATATTTTTCACGAAGTATCGTAAAATCGCCAAAAAGATACTGCGTGTATGCACAAATTCTTTTTTTGGGAATAGATTAAAGACTTTTCTTGACAACTATAAGGCAGGGTTTTAAAGGTGTGTGCACGACCCTTTAAATGACAAATAATAGTACGGGAGTAGAAAAAATAAATAATAATACTTGGTGCAGAAGGTTCACTCTCTAATAAAACGCGTCTATTACGACAGATATGACCGCAAGGTGGCGCAAGCGCGAGCAGGCGTCCTTTCCGTAGCGGTGCGTGCTGGCAACTACTATTGCTAGACATCAAAATTGGTGTAGGCCGTATGTATTTATAGTGATGTGACGTAATCGCGGAGTGAGCCACGCCTGGTAATGTTAAAAGCCGATAGATCTGACATCTGATACGAATACGAAGCTAATATACTGCACTGGACGTATACTATAATGCATGCAGCACGTACGAATAGAAAGATTGCCCAATTCACGCATTTACATTTGCATGCTTTGTTAGGGTGCTATTCCATCTGCCAATATCTTGGTCCAATGTAATTGCGTCTCACTCTCACATTAAGCAAAATATGAGGCAAACTACACATTTGACAAAAAATTGGACAGGTGGATTACCACCCTTAGGGACAAGGCAGTCAGCAGGTCAGGCGGCGTGGGGTAAAGCTGCAAAATACTCCGCACAGGGAACACTCAGGTCCCAGTCAGGTCAGGTCAGGGAGCAGTCAGATCAGGTCAGGTCAGGCCAGGTCAGGCATATGTTTAATATGGGCCGCTTCAGGCCCTGCTTGTGAGTAGGTACTCTCAATTCGCACACTCACTATGGAAGGAGTTAAGTATAGTGCAACTCAAAGTAGCCCTGCAGTTAGTATCGCTACTTTTAAAAGTCCACTTACGTCTGAAGCACCAGCTGGCGAGTGTCGGGGTCCTTGGTGACGTAGGCGGTGAGCCCCACGGCGCTGGAGCCCCGCCCCGACGTGTACTGCGCGCGCGGCACGAGCGAGTGCACGTAGCGGAGCAGCTGCGACTTGGACGTGCCCGGGTCGCCGCATAGTAGGATGTTGATCTCCGATCTGTAAAAATTATACATTTCAGTACGAAATTCCAACTGAATCTCGACAGCAGGCCGATAGAGTTGGCCGGTCGAAGTATTTTATAAATGGCGGCTTCGTTTTAGAGAAACAAAATTCTTAATGTCGAGTTTCCCGTATGGACGGTGCGATAGTCTCGCTCGCGCTAGTCGCTCGTAGCAGTAACCCTGCTATGACAGTGACTTGAACAGCCTACGACACTAGTACCTGAAATGTGTCCGGCCAGCGGCGTTGAAGTTCTTCTTAGTACCACCGAGCAGTTGGAGCAACACGCCCTTCTTGATGTCGAGGTTCTCGTAGATGGAGGGTGCGATGGCTCGCGCTAGTCGCTCGCAGCAGTAAGCTTGCTTTGACAGCGACTTGAACAGCCTACGACACAAGTACCTGAAATGTGTCCGGCCAGCGGCGTTGAAGTTCTTCTTAGTACCACCGAGCAGTTGGAGCAACACGCCCTTCTTGATGTCGAGGTTCTCGTAGATGGAGGCCAATGGCGCGCGCTAGTCGAGCTAGTTGTAAGCTTGCTTTGACAGTGACTTGACCAGCCTACGATGCAAGTACCTAAAATGTGTCCGACCAGCGGCGTTGAAGTTCTTCTTAGTACCACCGAGCAGTTGGAGCAACACGCCCTTCTTGATGTCGAGGTTCTCGTAGATGGAGGGTGCGATGGCGCGCGCTAGTCGCTCGTAGCAGTCGGCTTGCTTTGACAGCGATTTGAATAGTTCTACTCGCTCGGGCGGGAAACGGTGCTCCTTGCTGTGGAGCAAACGAAATACCTATTAGCATCTATCTATGTGTGAATGTCGCTCCCTCGCCAGGTAAAGAACGAAGGACTTTGGAGCAGGATATCTGGAATCAAAGGACTTTAAACCGCAACCCATGAGCTCCGTCATCCGACACATGGATATGGTAGGAAAAGCTCTTGAGTAGTTGCACAAAAGATCCCTATGGTTCGAAGTGTATCCGCAAGGGCCCCCGAAAACAATAAGATGTGATAAGATCGCCCACACTGTTAACTGTACATCCTTATGCCTTTTGTAATAAGGTCCACTGATGCATACAGTTAGGAGTGTTGCTGTTTATACTCTCACGTAAAAAATTTAACAACTCCCTGTTTTAAGCATCCATCTCGCGTCTAGTGTTAGAGTCGCCTGTTTCCCGAGGGAGATAAGCAGATAAGCACTCACCCCTCTTCAGTCTCGAACAGCCTGTCGCTATGCACCTTCCTGTAATGCAGCGCGTCAATATGGGTCTTATGCAGAGCGCGCAAGGTCGATTTCCGCGGGTGCACGGTGGCGGGGGCGGCGCGGAACACGCCCGTGACGCTGACGCGCTCGCCGGCGCCCACGGCCTCCACCAGCGCGCCGTGAGCCATCACCGTCACTGTGGCCGGCGTGCGACCCGCGGGCATATCATCTGTGGGGGGGAAATATTACATTATTATTGTTTATCTATTTAATAAAATACAGAGTTATTCTTAAAAATAGTCATAGCCCCGCAAAACTCAACAATGAGTTTGACTGTGGGGTCATCACTGTCATCAGTCTCTAATTATTAACATAATAATCTACAGTATGTAATTAAATTACTACAATATATTATGGTAGGGTTTTTTTAACATAACACTCGAAACTCCTGCAGCTTGACCAGCTGCTTGTCGCTGAAGTGGCTGCGGTTGTGTATGAGCTGGAAGCAGTGCGCGGTGTTGCAGTGCGCGCAGTGCGCCGGCTCGGGCATTCGACACTCACCTGGCGACTCCTGCAGCTTGACCAGCTGCTTGTCGCTGAAGTGGCTGCGGTTGTGTATGAGCTGGAAGCAGTGCGCGGTGTTGCAGTGCGCGCAGTGCGCCGGCTCGGGCACTCGACACTCACCTGGCGACTCCTGCAGCTTGACCAGCTGCTTGTCGCTGAAGTGGCTGCGGTTGTGTATGAGCTGGAAGCAGTGCGCGGTGTTGCAGTGCGCGCAGTGCGCCGGCTCGGGCACTCGACACTCACCTGGCGACTCCTGCAGCTTGACCAGCTGCTTGTCGCTGAAGTGGCTGCGGTTGTGTATGAGCTGGAAGCAGTGCGCGGTGTTGCAGTGCGCGCAGTGCGCCGGCTCGGGCACTCGACACTCACCTGGCGACTCCTGCAGCTTGACCAGCTGCTTGTCGCTGAAGTGGCTGCGGTTGTGTATGAGCTGGAAGCAGTGCGCGGTGTTGCAGTGCGCGCAGTGCGCCGGCTCGGGCACTCGACACTCACCTGGCGACTCCTGCAGCTTGACCAGCTGCTTGTCGCTGAAGTGGCTGCGGTTGTGTATGAGCTGGAAGCAGTGCGCGGTGTTGCAGTGCGCGCAATGCGCCGGCTCGGGCACTCGACACTCACCTGGCGACTCCTGCAGCTTGACCAGCTGCTTGTCGCTGAAGTGGCTGCGGTTGTGTATGAGCTGGAAGCAGTGCGCGGTGTTGCAGTGCGCGCAGTGCGCCGGCTCGGGCACTCGACACTCACCTGGCGACTCCTGCAGCTTGACCAGCTGCTTGTCGCTGAAGTGGCTGCGGTTGTGTATGAGCTGGAAGCAGTGCGCGGTGTTGCAGTGCGCGCAATGCGCCGGCTCGGGCACTCGACACTCACCTGGCGACTCCTGCAGCTTGACCAGCTGCTTGTCGCTGAAGTGGCTGCGGTTGTGTATGAGCTGGAAGCAGTGCGCGGTGTTGCAGTGCGCGCAATGCGCCGGCTCGGGCACTCGACACTCACCTGGCGACTCCTGCAGCTTGACCAGCTGCTTGTCGCTGAAGTGGCTGCGGTTGTGTATGAGCTGGAAGCAGTGCGCGGTGTTGCAGTGCGCGCAGTGCGCCGGCTCGGGCACTCGACACTCACCTGGCGACTCCTGCAGCTTGACCAGCTGCTTGTCGCTGAAGTGGCTGCGGTTGTGTATGAGCTGGAAGCAGTGCGCGGTGTTGCAGTGCGCGCAATGCGCCGGCTCGGGCACTCGACACTCACCTGGCGACTCCTGCAGCTTGACCAGCTGCTTGTCGCTGAAGTGGCTGCGGTTGTGTATGAGCTGGAAGCAGTGCGCGGTGTTGCAGTGCGCGCAGTGCGCCGGCTCGGGCACTCGACACTCACCTGGCGACTCCTGCAGCTTGACCAGCTGCTTGTCGCTGAAGTGGCTGCGGTTGTGTATGAGCTGGAAGCAGTGCGCGGTGTTGCAGTGCGCGCAGTGGGCGGGCTCGGGCACGCGGCCGCGCTCCAGCTCCGCGGCGGCGGCGGCGCCGCACACCGCGCACTTGAAGAACGCCTCGCGCATCTCCGGCACGATGGTGGACGTGCGGATCACCATGCCCGAGATGGTCACCAGCTGGTCGATGTCTGGAAAGAGATCACCGCTAAAGGTGGTATTCCTCACTCTCTCATTGAGAAAAATGTGAGACAAAACACACATTGGACAAAGAAATTGGACAGATGGAATACCACCCTTAGCGAGTCGACAGTTACGATTGGCGAGATATCTTTGAAAATCTCTGCGTTATTTATCCGCAGGGTCATGAGCTAGTATTATAAAGTTGTTGTTATAGTCAGCCTTCGAAACATTTTTTGTCATTTCTTGTGACTACAATTTTGGTATGTTCAAAACTTTGGTTCACTGTATGTCTTTCAATTTCATTTTAAATTATGGTTTGACTTACTCGGTTTCATTTCAAGAATAAGTCAAATTACGAAGAAACGAATTGCTTTGCTTAGGGCCCCCCCACATCTGGCGTCTTTCGAGCGTCGGCGTCTACAATTCTATGGCCGCTGCTCGACGCAACGTCGACGCAGCGTCGACGCAACTGCGCAGCGACGTCATTTTCCATAGCGCTGACCAGACGCCGACAGACGCCGACGCTCGAAAGACGCTAGATGTGGGGGGGGCCTTATGGTTTAGGGTGTTTATTGTCATTGTGGTCATCAATAAAGAATTTCTGCGGGAATCCAGCTAATAACTAACTAAATTACCTTCCGGGTTGAGGTCCCTCATGTGCCTGGCGGGCGCGTTGAACGGCCGCACCTGGATCTGGTGCTCCAGCACCGCGGCCGGGTACTTCTCGAAGAACAGCTCGTTTACCGCTGCGTCGAACGCTGGCACAACCTGCCAATTGAGACTTTATTGTAACTGCCGTAAGGTCCATTTTTTATGGTCTTGTTGTGGCAAGATTCTAAATTATACTATTCTTGCCGAAATATGGTTGTTATATCATATCACTACCACTACACCTTATAAAACAAAGTCCCCCGCCGCCTCCGTCTGTTTGTGTTGTTTATATGTTCGCGATAAACTCAAAAACTACTGAATGGATTTTGATGCGGTTTTCACCTATCGATAGAGTGATTTTTGAGGAAGGTTTAAGTATAAAATTTGTTAAGGTTTACCCGTACGAAGCCAGGGCGGGTCGCTAGTTTATAATATAATGAAAATGATATTTACCTCTTGTGGATAGCAGACAAGCTGGCGATGCAGCTTGGGATCAAAAATACGAACATGATCCACGTCCACATCCAAGAATGGCTCTTCCAATGTGTGAATCTAGAATAAAAAAATTGAAATTAGTACTAAGACAAATAAACTAATATAAAAAATTCCCGAAAAACAGAAATCGCCTTTTTCGTTTTCAAGTTTTTTTAACTTAAAATAGTTAAAATCTAGATTATAAATTTGTGCTATTTCAAAAAAGGGGTCATTAGTAAGTACTTAGCTTCTGAATACAGACAAAACTATTATGACATTGATATTTTCTTTATCTGTATTTATTAAATGTCTTTCTCATCACGGAACAGTGGTGTTCCAGACCTGGGAGGCGTGCGCAGAGCCGAAGCCTACACGTAGTTTTGACACTTTAATTAAAACTGTTTTCTAAGGGCCCCCCCACATCTAGCGTCTTTCGAGCGTCGGCGTCTGGTCAGCTCTATTGAAAATGACGTCACTGCGCAGTTGCGTCGACGTTCGGCCATAGAGTTGTAGACGCGGACGCCCGAAAGACGCCAGATGTGGGGGGGGCCCTAACTTCATTTGTAACACTTCCATAGGAAGTTAGCACTAACCTCTTCTAGCTTCTGTTCATAGAGTGGTTCATTAGTGACAGCGGTCGGCTCGACGAAGCGCTGCACAAACTTGATGAACTTCTCACGGCACTCGGCTATGGCTACATCCGTGCCCCACACCACTAATTGTGGTTCACTTGATGGCGCCTCTGCTGCTGGCTCTTCCACCTGCAAATATGAAAAATACTTTAAGGCTCCATCACACAGGCGCGTATAGCGGGCGGCGCGTGAGCGGGGCGCTTTATAAATTATGTAAGTAGATATTCTCAAAAACTAAAAAAACGTGAAATGCAAAATTTGCTTGAATTGAACTATAAAATAATTGTTTACCCCTCTAGTAGGTGTTGGTGCGGGCACATTGCGCCCAAACTGATGCCCCCGCAGGTCTGCCCTCTGCCTGGCAGGTGTCATGACCCCTCGCATGAGCGAGCGAGGAGTGCTGAGGGAGCTGGGTGTGCCATAGTTCAGGGGTGAGCTCAAGTCAAAATCTGTCCCTGGAATATTCAGTTCAATATTTTACGATATGGTTTACAAGAGAGCCCTACAAAGTGGCGGACATTACTTTAGATCAGCATTTCCCAAACTATTGGTTGTGACCCATTGATGGGTCGCAAGAGAATAGGCATTTTCACTAAACTGTGCACCTTTAACGGTTGATTGTTGATTAGCAATCATTACAAAACTGACAGGCAATGTCAAATCCTATACATTTTGTCAGGACTGTAACAGTTAGAAGTTACTGAAACACAATTTAAGTCGCACTTTAAAGTGCAATTTTCAATGAAAAAGCCCAAATATTGAGTGGACGCTGGAACTACTAGGGCATCTGAGCATTATCAATTATATTTTATGCCCTCTTTTTAAAACGGCCAATATACTCGTATATGGGTCCCAAATTTGGCACATTTGTTAGGTGGGTCGGAGCCCAGTCAACTTTGGGAACCATTGCTTTAGATTCATTGGAGTTCTAACTTTCTGTTAATTACATAAATTTCAAATAGATGGAGAAAGTACCTGTTTTATATTTACTGTGTAATAGACTCGGTTTTGTACTGTAAACTTTAAAATGTGTGAATAATTCACATTGAATTGAAATTTCTCAGAATTTATGTAGTTTCTAGCATAGGAGTTTGGAGTTTTGTGCTTACTTACCAATAGGACTAGACTGCAAAGCTCTTGCTGGTGACGTGCCCGGTACCCGCGGAGTGCGGGGTGTGCCGCGTGGGGTCCGGGGAGTGCCTCGGGGGGTGCGAGTAGGAGTCGCTGGAGTCCCATCTGTATACAAGTTTTGTATATGATATTTAAGTTGATAGGACCATTAATCTCTGGTTTCCTAGGAAAGCGATGCCGTCACATAGCGGCCGTAATACTGCCATAGTTACTGATTTACATTATAACAATGACTAAACAATGGTATAGGTTAGGAGCGTCCAGTTTATTAACAACAATAATATTTACATTACGATTCAACGGTAATACCTTGAGAAGATGTTCCCGAAGCTCGTTGAGGCGTCTCCGGGATGACCACCTGTTCCTGTTGGGAAGACCGCGTCCTGCGGGTTGGAGTCGGGGCGTCCGACGACGCTTGCGATGACGGCCGTTTCGATGGAGTGGACATGTTGAATCAAGCCACTGTACAGTGCTTGTGTTTTTACTTGCTTACACTCACTTTTTACAAAATATTATAATACTAGAAATAAAACAAAACAAGAAATTAATCACGAATCAGAGAAGAACGCTACCGGCGCGTGTTTTGGGCGCGAAATGTGACGTCTGACGTGTGTCATTTTTTTTTTTTTTTTTCCTTTATTAGGAGCATTGGCAACACAGCCATCAGCTCAAACAAAAATACATTACAAACTAGAACCTTAACTACTTAAAAATACGCAAACAACTTAAAAAATTAAAAACAACACAAATAAAAAAAGAATCAGACACATAACTATAACAGGCCGAAAGTATTTTTAAGGAAATCAAATATGACTTTATATAATGAAAAATGTCTTAAAAGCTCCTGAACGGAAGTTGGAATCTTCTTGTCTTTTAATATATCGCTACAAGTACAAATAAACAACAATCTCTGTAAATTAAAATAGGGGCAATTAAAAAATAAATGGTCTAGATTACAATCTTCAGCGGGACAGAATTTACAAATAGAACTACTCGACAATTTTAATCTAAAAAGATGAGCTGGGAAATGGCAATGGCCGAGACGCAGCCTGCACAAACTTTTAATAAACTCTCTGCCTGAGTAAACGTTACCCTTTTCGAACCAGGCAGAAGTTGACGGGTCAGGCTGAATCTCAGCCAGCCATTTCCCTTTAATATTTCTGGAGCTGATTAAAGAAACATTCCACCGCTTTAGCATGATATCTTTAAGAAATTTGAATAAATCCGAACGAGGAACTTTAAAACTACAAATTTCAGAATTCACTGTAAGTTTAGCAAGAGAGTCAACAATTTCATTGCCCAGTACACCTGAATGACCAGGAACCCAGCAAAACTCGACATTGATTTTACATTTAAATAGATCATCAAATAACTTTCGCAACTCATAAATTAAGTAATTAGCATTTGCTACAATTTGTTTTGATGAAAGAGCTTGAAGAGCACTCATAGAATCAGATAAAATCAAAAAATTATGAGACGTAAAGTCATTACATTTAATATACATCAAAGCATAAATCATAGCTAGAATTTCGGCTGAATAAATTGAAAGAAAATTATTACAGGAAAATACTTTGCCTGATTGAGTAGACGAATCATAGAAAGCAAAGCTAGTGCGGGTATTGGTTTTAGACCCATCAGTATAGATCTTAATATAATCTGACTTATCATTTAAAAATTCATAAAATTCAAACTTAGATTTAAAATTAATTATAGTAACCGGAATATCTCTCATTAAGCAATGGTAGCTGTAAGTAAAACAGGGCAGGAGATGGTACCAAAATACAATATCTTGAAACTCAAAATTTAAATATGTAATTGATTCGCTTAAGGTATTACTGAAAGGCATTGATATTAAATTATAATTGGGAACAGTAAAATCCTCTAAATACCGACTCACAAGAACATTATCGGAACTGACTAAGGAAAGGCAAAATTTGTCAATAAGGTAAGTTCTCCTTATAAATAGTGGCGGAACACCGGATTCAACTTCTAAAGAATTTATAGGGGAAGACATCATAGCACCAGTGATAATACGTAAGGCTCTATTCTGAATAACATCTAGCTTTTTAAGCAAACGACCAGATGCGTTAGCATAGAAGATGCACCCATAATCAAATTGACTACGAACCATAGAAATGTACAACGTTTTTAATATCTTAGGGTCAGAGCCCCAAGTGACTCCGACTAATGACTTCAAGACATTTAAGCGAAGCTCAGCTTTTTTGCAGATATACTCGATGTGTTGAGTCCAAGATAATTCAGAGTCTAACATTATACCTAAGTATCGTTCAGAAGTACTAAATGGTAACAGAGTGTTGTTATAATAAACTTTAGGACGAAATATACAAGCATGACTAAAAATCATAACTGAACTTTTTTCTACGTTAACTTCCAGTTTAAGTTGATTATGTAGTAAATTATACACAGTTAATAAACACTGATTCATTATAGTTTCACCGGCTAAAATATCAACACAATCTAAATATATAACTAAATCATCAGCGTAAAAAGAATACTTGAGATACGAAGGAATACGTTTCATAAAGTCAACGAGGCTCAAAATAAACACTAAGGGAGAAATAACAGAACCTTGCGGAGTTCCTTTGGAAGTAGATTTGGGACCATATAAATTATTTTTTATTTTAAGCGAGACACTGCGGTCATTTAAAAAATTAAAAATCCAATACAGAACAGATCCAGGAATACCAAGGTTGTGTAAGCTTTTAATTAAATATTCATGATTAATGTTATCAAAGGCTCCTTTTATATCTAGGAAAACTGTTAGAGTTAATTTATTATTTCTCATATTGTGTGTGATATCTCCTAATAAGCAACCCAAATTATACATAGTATTTTTACCTTTACGAAAACCAAACTGTAATTCTGGAATCAAAGAATTATGTTCAATAAACCATTCAATTCGATTCTTTAACATAGTTTCAAATAACTTAGCAAAACAAGAAGTAAGAGAAATGGGTCGATAAGCATCTAAACTATTAGAATCCTTATTTGGTTTTAAAATAGGAACTACAAATTGAACTTTCCAGATAGGCGGAATTTCTTTATGTAACCAAAGTTGATTGTAAATACTAAGAAGAATTTTCTTTACATTAATAGGTAAATTTTTAATAACTGAGTATGGAATGAAATCAGGGCCAGGAGACGTGTTCTTTTTGTTTTCCAAAGAAGCTTCAAATTCATAATATTCGAAGGAGTTGCCGATCCATCGAGATATTTCGGAGCCTTCAGAGGCAAAAAATAAATCTAAAGTATTACGATCAGGGTCAACGGCATTAGAAGAGGCAATTTTATCTAAAAAATCACGAGCATTAGATGGGTTGTCCAAAAATTTAGATCTTGTAGTGTTATTGTTTAATTTGGCAAACTTAAATCTTTTAACATGGTCCCAAATACGCTGCAAAGGAGTCATTCGGTTAAAGGACGAACAAAGTTTAATCCAACACAATTGTTTTTGTTCAGAAATAATTCTTTTCTTTCTAGCATCAAATTGTTTATAAAGCAAATAATTTTCCAGTGTAGGATACTTTTTATAAGAATATAAGGCATATTTAGACTGATTAACGGCCCGAGAGCACAAGTCATTCCACCAAATAAGAGCTTTTCGTTTTTTAGTATGGCAAGCATACGATTTCTTTGGAAATGTCAACAAAATGTCACACAGAGATTGCATGAAGTTACTGTAACTATCCAACGGATTAGGTGCTAGTACAAAAGAGGCAAATTTTTCGGTGCAAAGTTTAGAAAAGGTTTCCCAGTTGATTTTATTTAAGTTTATATTTGATACTGAAGGAGGAGTAACGGTAGAAGAGTCGAAATCCAAATGCTGTGGAGAAGAGCGGCCTACATCATTAACAATAACTTTAATTAGAATTGGGAAATGGTTACTACTTAAAAGGTCATCGTGGACAGAAAATGAACAACTAGAACTAACCGCCGGCGAAGCAAATACTAAATCAAGAGTGTTACCTTGTTGACCAAACGGGGCAAAAGTGGTTTCAGAGAAATCATTTAAACAAACTAGGTTATATTTGTCTACAAAAGAACTAATAACATTGCCTCTACTATTATTACGACGGCATCCCCATGCTGAATTATGAGCATTAAAATCGCCTATGAGCAAGTAGTTCCTACTGGTAATTTTGGAAAAGGAATTGAATAACATTTCTTTATTAAATCTACCATTAGGAGGGGGAGGTATATATAGACAGAGTATCTCAATAATAGTAGAGCCAATGATTATAGACAATAATAGGTTTTGAAAATGATAATTGGAAGGAGTGTTAATCAGAGTGAAATTAAACTTATCTTTAACTGCCACTGCAATGCCTCCATGAGGGCGATCAGAGTCTCGGCGCACAATCCTGTAACCTGGTAACTTAAAAGATTTGGAAGGTTCCAACCATGTTTCATTTAATAAAATTATATCAATGTTATTGCAAGAAATGAAGTGTTTTAATTGGTCTATTTTAGTGATGATGCAGCGTGAATTCCAATGAAAGATATTAAGGTTATCAATGTTGGTACAAGTATACATTATTGTGTAGACAGATTATTAATTAGAGTTTCTTTTATTACCTTACTACATATAGGAGCATCAATATTCAGTTGTTTAGACTGAATTAAGTCCATTAATGTTTTAGTAAAAACATTTAACACCTCGTCCGAATTAATTAAGTCTGTAAACAGAGCTCTGGAATGAGGCCGCTGGAGGGACTTTTTGGGATGTAGATGTGGCTGTGGTCTGGTAGGAGCACCGGGAGTAGCCGGAGTCTTGGCTGATACTGTAGCGTATGTAGTCTTCCCATTTATCCTGTCCTTCACCTCTTGATTTTTTGCAGCTTTGACAGGGCAGACATTACTTACGGCCATGTGAGGGCCGCTGCAGTTGACACATTTTAAATTGGATTTATCTGTACAGTCCTTGAATAGATGGCCAGCACCGCAAATGGAACACACCTGGGGGCTCCTACAGGAACCACGTCCATGTCCAAACTTATAACAAACATAGCATTGACGAATTGGCTACACATATTCTTTAACGTCGAACCAGATGTAATCATATGTGACGTGATCAGGCCGTAGCGAGCCTAGAAATGTTATCAGAACTGTAGGCGTAGGCAAAGTTGAGCCATCAACAGCATTTTTCCTTGTGAATCGCTTGACTCCAATGATCTCAGCACTTGACTTCAGGTCCTTCAAAAGTTCTTCTTCTGTAATTTCAATAGGCACTTTAACTATCCCTAAGCATTCTAGGTGATCATAAGGGATTTTAGCTTGCCAGCTATGTGACTCTTGCATCTGGGTATTTAAAAGAAAGTTGTTGGCATCTTTCTTGTTAGTGAAGAAGACTTTGATCATGAAATTTCCGATAGGTTTAACATGGCTTAGGCCTAGACACGTTTTCAGGATACCTGTGGTCTGCATCACATCAATTTTGGTATTAGGCAAAGACATTGACAATAAAATGGGATATTCTTTTTTATTGTCTTCTGTATATATGTGGGTATAGTCCTTAAATAGGCCTCTTTTGTTCGATATAAAATTTGCCGCCATTTTAGTTGGTGGAGACTGTACCCCTTCAACAGCTTCACCTGATTTGCGTTTGGCGGCATGCGCCTTGCCGCCGCTATCTTTACCCATCACCTAAATACTTCCACTCGGATTGCTCGAAAAATTGATAGATAATCAAAAAAGGGCTATAGAAAGAATTTACAATAATAATTTCAAAAATTCCGCCTGATGTCGACGAAGTTCCCGCCCTTTTTTTCACGTGTGTCATTGTGTCAAAACAAAAGCTGTCAGACTTTTTTCTTTGTTTATTACTTGCAGCGCTATTATAGATGGTCAAGCAAATCTTGTCAGTAGAAAAAGGCGCGAAATTCAAATTTTCTATGGGACGATATCCGTTCGCGCCTACATTTTTCAAATTTGCCGCCTTTTTCTACTGACAAGATCTGCTTGACCCAGTATAAAAGTAGCTTAAATAGTTTAGTGGTTTTGGTTTCGAGAAATTCTATTATAAAATGTATTTAGGCGCAATACGATAAAATTGGTTCTTCTCGTTTATACGTAAGTGCATTTTCATAAATTTTAAAACATTAAATTGTAAGAAATGTTTATTTGTTTTATACGACTACAATCGATCGATAAAAGAACATCCCTAGTACTGTCAAGTTGTTGTCAATTAACCATAGACAATAGAATTAATCATTGATTGATCGTTCATTCACCCCACTGCTGACTGATGTTTTCGTGGTGTTTTACGATAATAAATAAATATAAACATTTATTGCGAAATAATAAATTTTATAAGCAATCGCGATGGTCAGCGTTATGTGAAGTCGGTGCAATAAACTTTACGGAGTCAATGACAAGCAATTGTAGTTGGCTATCATCGTAGGAGCTATCTTTGTGCAATCTACCTGCTTTGTCGGGCATATTATTGTGAATAAATTATCCTGACTAGCCTTAAAGGATATCGGATTTAAACGGACAGATGGATTGTAATTACTGTGTGACGGTTATTTTGTGATTCCGACGTAAATTTGTGCTACATTTTAAGGTAAATATCAGCGGTGAGTATATAGAGATACGTATACCTATTCATAGAATGATTCACATTATCTTCTGTCCATCCGTCGGCTTATGTGTGGCCACAAAAACAATGCAATAGCATGAAGTTATTGGAGCCCCTTAAATCAGCAAGGGATATGAAATTTACGAAAGCTTGAGTTCTCGTGTCACGAATGTTACTAAATCTCAGAATCTCACGTAGTTTATGTTGTTTGTGGCGAGTTTGTGAAATTGCGCATAATCAAGGCTGCCCTAACAGGCAACGACGAGTAACCTCTCGTGTAAGTAGTATCATCAAATGAAATTAGTTAAAAAAAGTCTTAAAATGCTAAAACTATAAAATTGTGGTTGAATTGAATTTTCATAGTTCACCATCCCTTATTAGTGTCATTTGATTAGCAAAGGTGAGTTTAACAAACATTAATCTAGGTCCTGTCTTTGTGATCATAAGTGGGCAAAAACCAATTGTATTATTTATAATTTTTAGTATTTAATTATTACAATCAATCATTATTACATTTTTTAATTTGTGCTCTTATTCTTTTATTAATGAACAATTGTAGTTTAGGGGCTGCATGTTAAATTTTTTTTGATTACATACAGATCAATTTATATAATGATATTTGAGTAAGTAGTCAAAAAATGTGCAACATTCACCTACAAAGTTCAATATTCTAAATGAGGCCCATATTACTGTGTTTTTTCTTTGGGTGCCTCTTCTTTAAGTCTGTATCTTTAGGTATTTAAATAAAGGTAAACACAATCCTCTCTTAAATGGCTTTTTAAGCCAACTGAGGGTAGATGAAAACATTACATGATCAAATAATTTAGGGTAAACTTTAAAGTCAGGTGGTTCAGTGACTGATGCTGGCGGTTTTGTATTTGGTTGGTTTAACCACAGAATAAATAATAGTACTAAGTACAGAAGACTCACTCTCTAACAAAACACGTCTGTTACGATCAGCACAGATGTGGCCGCTAGGTGGCGACAGCGCCACGCGCGGCTTATGGCAAACCCCAAAATTGGGGCCGAATGCATGTACTTTTAGCTACCTGTATGCAAAGCGACGAAATCGCGGAGTGAGACACGCCTGGTTTAACCAATAAATGTTATAACTACCCGAAAATTTAAAAATTGTTTGTTTACTTATATTTAAATACCTAAAGATACAAATTATAGTTGGAAGCAACAAAGTTTTATAGCACTCTTACTTACTCTTGAACATTAATTATCTCTCACTCGTTAACTAATAACATAACATACAATAATCAATAATATTCTAATTAAATGAATCTGGCATAAATAACAGAGATTTATAGTTAGCAGTAGGGTTTGCAATCCGGATCCGAAATGTATGAAATTATCCGGATCTAGATCCGGATCCGCGGATCTTTCCATACATTTCAGATCCGTAGTGCAAACCCTAGTTAGCAGCCATAGTACAGGCGTAGTGCATAATTATTTTCCATAGTATTTTCACAGAAACATAAGAAAGTTTCTTGCTGTGTCAGTCAGTGTCGGTACAATAAGTACTGAGCTCCTCCCCCCATGGTCAAACACCTGCTATATTATTTGGTATTCTTGCACCAAGGCGGGAAAACCCATAACAAGATGGTCCAGGGATATCATAGCCAAAGCTGGAGAAAATTGGCTAATCAAGGCTAAAGACTGAGAAAGGTGGAAAGATATGGAGGAGGCCTATACCTGACTGGTGTCCATAATATAGTAAAATAAACAACAATATTAACAGAAAATCTCTTAATGAAATACTATTTAAGGAATAATAAAGGAATAAATAAATAAAATAAATAATTCTTGCACCAAAACTAACTAAAGTCTCTGTAACAGAAATGGCATTGTAAAACGTTCCTTCGCACTGGGTAATTGTGCCCCAACAGTTTTTATTAAAACTATATCACAACCTCATTTAAATGTTACAAAATGATAGACTGATAATAGTGATGGTCTACTTTAGATCAACGTAATCCCACCAAAAACATTCTGTAAAAAACTAGCCAAGTCTCGATGGAGCTGCTTGTTTATCTCTAAAAAGTAATGAAATCTAGACAAAGTCGTGCCAAGTCTAAGGTTCCTTACTGCGATTTCTTTATTATTATAGTTAATGTTGTGTGACTTGGCCGTTGAAGGGTACACAAGGGTACAAAACCAGGTGCTCCATGACACCATTGCACCAATCTGTCGCCAGAACCGCTACCCATTGACGATGGAAAATTGCCACTTGGAAAACGTTGATTCAATTACCAGTCAATTGTAGGCTTGATAAAGCTGCGTATTTCAATAATACTTATGTATGGGCGAGCCTGAAACAAACACTTCTTTTTGGTGCAATGGCAGATTGGTGCAATGGTGTCATGGAGCACCTGGTTTTGTACCCTTGTGTACCCTTCAACGGCCAAGTCACACAACATTAACTATAATAATAAAGAAATCGCAGTAAGGAACCTTAGACTTGGCACGACTTTGTCTAGATTTCATTACTTTTTAGAGATAAACAAGCAGCTCCATCGAGACTTGGCTAGTTTTTTACAGAATGTTTTTGGTGGGATTATTATTACTAAGCATACAATACATTTTGCAGCATATTATTTAGCAGAAGATTACTTTTGCAGACTTTGGTTTAGCATAAATTTATGTACCATAATCATCCTTCAGCTTACTTTCATTATGACATAATGTTTTTCTACTTGCAAAAAAGTAAGAACTGTGACCCCCAAACAAAATTGAACCTGTGCCAGATAAGAAGATTATGTTAGGTTGTAACTGCGGCCTCCTGTATAAAACAAACGGCTCCCAGAAAAGTGGGTTAGGTTAGAACTGCGACCTCATACAAAATAAACGGCCACCAGAAAAGTCCGGCCTCTCAGCCAATGCGCCGCAAGCGCGTGGGGCGGCGGCGGTTGGCATACGACCGGCGGTTACCCCCATAAGGGCACTCGTGGGCGGCAGCTCGGGGACGTCTGGCGCCCGCACAAAGGTCCCTGCGTGGGCGGGCGCGATGTGTAAGCAACGCGCCCACTGAGGTGAAGGGGTGATTTCCCCTAGAGTCGGGTCCGAGTCTGGATGGCTGCTGGCGAGGTTGCGGAAGAGTACTTCGGCGTTCCTGGGACCTCGCCGTATAGCAGCGAGGCGGCAACAGAGGGGTTTTAGTGGGTAAACCTGGGGTCTCATTAGCCCACATAACCATCCCGGCCCGTCCCCGCGCCGGGGTGGTATGCGTAAAGCATTGCCCCTCTTAAAAAAAAAGGTTAGAACTGCCACCTCATACAAACAAGACAATAATGCAAGTGATTGAAGTAATTCATCTGATGAACTTTAATGCATCTTGATAACTTCATGCTACCTAAATATTATGCAATACATTTATCTGCGAAATGAATACTCGTTTAAAAGACTATTATGATCATCAACAGTATGCCAAAATATGGTTCTGGATTTTAAAACTCTGCGAAATGATTGTATGCTAAATGATATATGGGAAAGGTAATTCTGCCAAACGACATTTCTGCCAAGTAACATTATGCAATACAAAAATATGTCAAAAATCTTTCTGCAACACATTAGTAAACCGTAGGTTGTAGGTATTGTATAGTTTTAGGTTAGTGCTTACATGTTATTTTATCATTAGTGTTATTTAATTAAACATGATGTTAAAATATTTTCATTAAGGAAACTGTAAATCTAGTTTTAAGAAATAAATCTAGTGTTATACGTGTATAGGGTGTAATCGTTAAGTGTAGCCGTGTAAGGCGATAATTCCATAAATATAACAGATATCAGAAAACTTCAAATTGATATCGAAAGTGCGTTACCCAATGAGTAAAATTACATTAATAACTTTTTTTAAATAAAAGCAGAAATATCCCAAACATGAACTTCAAACCCTCCCATACATTTAGTACGACGACTCACCCCTCAAAGAACGTCGGTGTCGTAAGAGATAAAACTTCTTGAGATTAATTATTTGTGAAAATAAACTGTAATAAAATATCCCACCAAAAACATTCTGTAAAAAACTAGCCAAGTCTCGATGGAGCTGCTTGTTTATCTCTAAAAAGTAATGAAATCTAGACAAAGTCGTGCCAAGTCTAAGGTTCCTTACTGCGATTTCTTTATTATTATAGTTAATGTTGTGTGACTTGGCCGTTGAAGGGTACACAAGGGTACAAAACCAGGTGCTCCGTGACACCATTGCACCAATCTGTCGCCAGAACCGCTACCCATTGACGATGGAAAATTGCCACTTGGAAAACGTTGATTCAATAACCAGTCAATTGTAGGCTTGATAAAGCTGCGTATTTCAATAATACTTATGTATGGGCGAGCCTGAAACAAACACTTCTTTTTGGTGCAATGGCAGATTGGTGCAATGGTGTCATGGAGCACCTGGTTTTGTACCCTTGTGTACCCTTCAACGGCCAAGTCACACAACATTAACTATAATAATAAAGAAATCGCAGTAAGGAACCTTAGACTTGGCACGACTTTGTCTAGATTTCATTACTTTTTAGAGATAAACAAGCAGCTCCATCGAGACTTGGCTAGTTTTTTACAGAATGTTTTTGGTGGGATTTCACTTCTTTTTGTAGAAACGTGGGCATATTGATTTATTTTATTAGATTTTCTTATTTAACACATTTTTTTTCTTTTTAGGAGTAGTTTTTTTTATTATTACAAATCTTTCTTTTCTTTTTTTCCGGTTCTGATTCTTGTACAGTAGCAACAGTTTTTCGTATTGCCCATTCATTAAATCTAATAATTAAATAATAATCAGTAATCCGTCACTAATCATCATATAATGACTTGGCAATCGCACATAATGCTTTACTCGTACCGTACTCGTAAATATGTGTAATGCTCAAACTGCAATTAGCGCTAGCGTTGTGTTCAATTAGAATTATTTTTAATAGGTGACGATGATCCTTTTGTCATTATGCAGCCGTGCGATGGCCAAGTCATTATACGTATTACAAATTAAAGATATCTTATTGTTACGGTTTTAACACCCCATGGCACTGATTAAAATAACCGACTTGGTTTCACATTACATCTCAAAACTTTTTTGTAGTAAACGCGTTGCGAGACTTGCACCTTTTTACATGTAATGTTTTTGATGGGATCTCATCTCTTTTTGTAGGCAGTCCTTCTTTTCGGGTACTCATACCCATACTATGTATACACATATCATAACTAAACATATCTTCATTCATACTCACATCGTACATCGTATAGTTCGTTTTTTTTAGCATTAGAAAGAACTCCACAGAAGTAAGCGTACAGTTTTTATCAGGCTCTTTAATTGTTAATAATTATTGAATTATCTAATGTAGCACGGTCAATACATATAATTTACTTCAAATTATTACCGCTAAAAGTGCCGGATTTGGAACCACAAGCTTACTTCTGCGAAGTTCTTTCTAATGCTAAAAAAAACGAACTATAGAGTACCTTTACTTTACTTTACCTACTATTTGTAGGAACTGCAACAGTAACTTTGTAATATCATATATTTATATGGGATTACAAACTTACTTATGCAGTTCTTAGATCTTTAAAACGTGACTGATATTGCAATATTTTTAGGTTTTCCCTTTATGTGGCCATTAAACCCTAACTCTGTACCAAATTTCAGCTCTCTGAGTTTATGGGAAGTACTAGTTCTATTCTGATGATCATGAGTGAGTTTCATAAATGCGAAACTTTGCTTTCGCTTAACATCGGAACTAAATGACCTACAGACTTGAAATTTTGGATTTTAAGTATGTGATTATAGCTTACTGGATGACCAAAATTTCTTCGTTCTGGTCTTATCCAGAGGTTCTCAAATAGGGGCCTGAAAATGCGGCGAAATGGTTCCAGTAAATATGGTACGGCAGTGTTTGCTTCGCGCTCGACTTGGCGGGGGCACTGCCGTGCCCCCCGATATATGTCAACATACCACAATATTTCAATAAATAATTTATATTTCAAATTTTGGAGCAAATTCTGGAGCAAAGTAGGCACATTACATGTAGTATGCAAGTAGTAGTAGTAGTAAACACTTTATTGCACAAAACAAGTACAGTCAGCAGCAGATATACCTGAGCGGGCAAGGTGTCCAAGAAAACATATACACTTCAATCGTCACAAAAATAAGGACATCTAAGATGTCATTTTCACGTAGGCTTTCAGTTCGTCACAAATACCTTAACTTCTGAGTTTTTCTTTAACACATACACCCTTATTTAATCACAATGACAATAACGGTTAAAAAGTCAGTGGTAACTAAGCAATCAAATTCAAGCTGCTGTCATTAATACCTACACGCACTGCCAATCACGTACGTCAGCAGCCAGGGTGCCACCAGTTGCTAAGTAGTTGTTATTTCAATGGTAACTAAGCATCAACATTTTATCTGTTTAACTTTAAAATAAATACTGTAGCACTACGAATTGACACCTCCTTTCTTAAAGAAGTATTTTATCGTTAAGTGTCAAACTTATACAATAAATAAGTAGGTTCTACTAGAATGATCGGTTTTTTTTATTTTAACTGTCATATGCGGCTGTTCTTCCAAACCGTTGATCATATTATATACCTATGTTAATATATTTATTTAGCCCACTTATTGTAGTAAAATATACTATACAGGGTGGCCCATTTAGATCGGCCAATATGGGAAAATCTGATACTATAAGATATACACCGATCTCTTCTTAGGAATCATGTCATCGATTTTAGTAACACGAAAAACTGCATTCATACATTTAGAAAAATGTGTACTCAGCTCGGGAATCGAACCCCGAACGTTTTGAAAAATAAAACTAAGACTATTTCTATTTAGATATCGATTGTGTAGGTCTTAAGCAATAAATGTTACTATGAAACATGATGTCTGAAATTAATAAAATGCATTGTTTTCATATCCTTTAATTTAATTTAGTCAGTTTTCGAAGAGACCAGCATTTTTAGGGTTCCGTACCCAAAGGGTAAAACGGGACCCTATTACTAAGACTCTGCTGTCCGTCCGTCTGTCCATCCATCCGTCCGTCCGTCCGTCTGTCACCAGGCTGTATCTCAGGAACCGTGATAGACTAGACAGTTGAAATTTTCACGAATGATGTATTTCTGTTGCCGCTATTATAAGTAACAAGAAATACTAAAAACAGAATAAAATAAAGATTTAAGTGGGGCTCCCATACAATAAAACATGATTTTTGAGTAGTAAATATCAAATGGCATTCCGCACAGGAGTAATCTAAGTAACGCCCACTGCGGGTTGAAACCTACAACGTCCTGATAGAAAGTCGTACATACGCTATATGTGACATTATCTTCAAAGATTATATAAACTAATGCGAAATTAACATAAAACCAGAAGACACAAATTAATAAATAGAAATGAAACCCAAAAAAAACAAAAAGCTGTAATCTCTAGGTGCGTACGACTGAGATTTGAACCCGCGGTCTCTGCTTTGAAAAGCAAACGCCTGTTACTGAGACCACGACGTGCCTTGACAATTGGTTCTAAATTCGGCTTCAGTTAGCTTTTGCTATGTGTCATTCGTCTTGACGATTCTGTTAAAAGAAATAGTTTGCAGTAAGTTGACCGAGAGGCTCCTGTCAAATGGTTGAAGGGCAAAACGTGAGATAGATGTATGTGATGACAAGACTGTACTGCTTTCGATGATTGTCAAAAAGCTTTACCTGAAATTAGCATGGCTATCTTTTATTCAATATTCGACCATACTTGTATGCTTTAAAGTCTATTTTTCCATATTGTTCAGATATATTTGACACGTTGACCGCTTAGATACCATTGGTTTTTGGACAGCTAAGGTATCAATGACTTGTTGTAAGTGTAGAAATTAATGAATAGCGACTGTTAACATATTTGTGACACGTTGAGCGCTCACAAGTAAATACTACCATGACAATCAACAACTTTTTGACAGTTTAAACGTTTACCTCTCTTTGAGCACCTGGAGTGTATAGCGACTTCTGCTGCTGACTGTACATAACACAGAGAGAGTACAGTAAACGTGTACAAAGGCGAACTTATCCCGTTAAGGGATCTCTTCCAGCTAACCTTTAAGTAACTGAAATGGTAGTCAAACTAAGATAACGGTACATGACGGCGAGACTTAAAAGAAATAGCTAACCCTAGAAACATAACCACAGAATAAATAATAGTACTACCGTACAGAAAGGAAACTTCCTACAAATCCGAAGTTTGACAGCGGTTCAGGGTCGAATCATGCTATCCCTTTCTAATACATGACACTATCCCTTTCGGCAATTTAGGGTTGTCAAAATTCAAGTGATTATCTTATCTGTGGTCGTGCACGCAGAAGGAAGTCAAGTGGTGCCAACCCTAATAATTGCTCGGAGCAATGCTGAGCCGAGCGGAGCCGAGTTTGACCGAAGTCAGGAGCTTCGCACCCCTGGTCAAACTAAGATAACGGTACATGACGGCGAGACTTAAAAGAAATAGCTAACCCTAGAAACATAACTAAGAACAAGTTGAACATTAGAAGTTTTCTCTGTAACTTTAACTTAGTAATTATTTGCACTTTGATTTTAACCAACACCTACTTATAGGTGAAGTATAAACAGGTAGGCGTCATTAATCACATCATTAGTCAAAACCACAAAAATGTCAACATGTTATTGTAAATTTTAGAATTTATATTATGTTATTTTTAGATAAAAGTCATGCTTAAATTTTACTTATGCTAAAGTAAGGTATATTCTTAAAAAGGGTCACCTCAGCTCAGGGTCACCGGAGGAAAATATCTGCCAGTAACTATTTTCTAGCAAGTAAATATATTTCAATGACAAGGATTTTAATACCCAAGACTTCTGTGCATGTTAGCAAAATCTATACAAAGTAGGTATAGTATTTAATATAAAAAAAGGGTTCCGTACCATTTACCCAAAAACGGCATACGTTTATTTTATGGGAGCCCCACTTAAATATTTATTATATTCTGTTTTAAGTATTTGTTTTTATTATTATAGCGGCAACCGAAATACATCACCTGTGAAAATTTCAACTGTCTAGCTATCACGGTACATGAGATACAGCCTGGTGGCAGATAGACGGATAGACAGACGGGTAGACAAACAGACAGCGGAGTCTCAGTAATAGGGTCCCGTTTTTACCCTTTACGGAACCCTAAAAATGGATATTTTTTATTTATTTTCGCATAAATCGAATAAAACATTCAGTCCTCTTTTTGCATTTAGGTACTTCGATAACGTTTTCTTCTGCTTTACACAGCGCAACCGAGACAGGCGTGGCTCACTCCGCGATTTCGTCGCTTTGCTACAGGTAGCTAGAAGTCCATCCGTTCGACCCCAAATTTTGGGGTTAAGCCGCGCGTCGCTTGTCGCCACCTAGCGGCCATATCTGTGCTGATCGTGACAAACGCGTTTTGTTAGAGAGTGAGTCTTCTGTACCTAGTACTATTATTTATTCTGTGACCGAGATTAGAACCCACGAATTTCGCTACAATTGTATTAACTGAAAATTGATAAAAGCCGGCTCGGAAGGCTGCATTAAAGTTGTTTGTACAGTACTCGTACATCAATAAAACACGTGCATATAGGGTTACCAGATCGAAAATTGGGATTTCCTTGCAAAATTCCTGATATGCAAATATTTTCCCTGATTTGTTTTGGATTTACAAATGTCAGTAAATTTGAATAATACTTAAAGGTTCCTCAAAGGGCCAAGTTCGCATTTGTACTTCTTACTAATTTTATGTTATTTTTAATATGTATTTATGTAGAATAAAACGTTTACTATTAGTACTAATGTATACCTTTTTAGGTACATACTAGAAAAGTCTGTTAATTCACTATTATTCCTGTCATTTTCGTATTCCGGCCGCATTCCTGACAACGGCCAAAATTCCTGACATGTCAGGAAAATTCTGACATCTGGTAACCCTGCGTGCATAGGATAAGTAAATTTAAGCAGGTAGCACTTTGATGTATTATTTATCAAAGATCAGCCCGAAAGCAGGTAGGGCAGAGGATTAGGCGAACATCCCCCGGCAATGTTGTCACGCGCATGCGTACTCGCTCCCCTCGTGGATTGTACAAGTTTTCTCGCGTCCCTTTTCTTGTGAAATAGAGAGGGAGGGAAGATAAGCGAGAAAATATGACGTGCTCATAGGAAGGATCAATTTAAGATCTTACTAATCACTTCGCTACTGCAGCGTAAGTTTGGTCTGTGATAAATTGATAATGCAAAGTTTCTGCAAATGCAGGGGTTGACCCTTATTAAGGCGATTTAGTGACCACATGCGGCACTTCAAACATGTGTTATACACAGTGTAAAATGAGGAAACCGAATAATTTTAACCACGCATTTCTGAGGTCAAAAGAAGTAAAAAATGTAATATGAGTTTAGGTCCATTTCGCCAAAAAAAAAATTTTTTTTTGTTTTGATTTTTCAATTTTTTGAATGTATTTGTACATAAAAAATAAATGTTATTGGTAAACTTGTCACTTAAAATTGATTTTTACTTTTTTTTTCGTAGAACCTACTTTTTGCAAAGTGTTACTTGTCAGTGTGCAAAGTGTTGACATCTATCAATAAGGATATTTAGACTACGTCCCATAGCAGCAACATCACCATCCAAAAAGGCCTTTTACACTAAGATGTAACAATAAAAACTTTTTTTTATTTAATTAATAATATCTCTGAAACCAGGCGAATTTCAAAAAAGTTTATAGGACATTTTTGTCTCTAAATATGATCAGGAATACGCTGTTAAAATTATTCGGTTTCCTCATGTTACACCGTGTATATTATATTCATAGAGACAAATATTTAAGATAAGATAAAAGATAAAATTATATTAGAGTCGAACTCGCAGTGGAGATCAAAGGAAATAGACACAGGAGGTTGCTTGCTGAGCTCGCTTCATCTCGTATGAAATCTCGACGGAGAGCCTCTAAAGCAGGCCACTGACGAGCCTTCCAAATGGATGCCGTTACAATGGATTCATCCAAATGGACGGCATCCTAATATTAAACATTGTATTGTCATTCACGGAACGATTTTGGATTGTAGCCACGCTATTTGGACTTTTGGAAGGCTCGTCAGTGGCCACCTTAATGTGTGGTTCTACTTGCCCTCGATCTTCATTCACACTGTAATCTGTGTTTAGTCAGTTGTGGGGTTGCTTAACCTTCCTATGGTCAAAAATCGTGGGTTCTAACCTCGGCTGTGCTGTATAGGGCGAAAAATCGTTCTGAAAAAAATACAAAAGATGACTAAAATTCGGTCCGGCCCCTTATCAAGTTATCATACACACTATACACAGACAAAATACATTCAATATAATTATCATAAAACCGAGAAGTCTGAGAACGTCTGTACTGAGTAGCTAATTCTACAATTTTGTGGGTTAATTGGATTTGATTGTAATTTTTTCTACATTTTCAGTAAGCAAATCTAGATCTCCTTTGGTTTGATAAATACGTGGGCCATACTGAAAGTTTCTAGATTCTGATATATATGAAGACTTATTTTTTCTAAGTGGCCAGTCCAGGAATTTTCAGTCATCATCATCATCATTTCAGCCTATATACGTCCCACTGCTGAGCACAGGCCTCCTCTCATGCGCGAGAGGGTTTGGGCTATAGTCCCCACGCTAGCCCAATGCGGATTGGGGACTTCACAGACACCTTTGAATTTCTTCGCAGATGTATGCAGGTTTCCTGACGATGTTTTCCTTCACCGAAAAGCTAGTGGTAAATATCAAATGATATTTCGTACATAAGTTCCGAAAAACTAATTGGTACGAGCCAGGATTTGAACCCGCGACCTCCGGATTGAAAGTCAGGCGTCATATCCACTCGGCCACCACTGCTTTTCAGTATGACCTAAGTACTAGCTGTAATTTATAGTATCTTAGACTCATGTAAACAAGGGTTTAAAACAACGACTCGTTAGTTTCCTCAACCAACAATCCCTATAAGAAAACGACAGTTTCACCGCTGAACCTCAAAGCCAAGACCTGCTTAGCAAACTCTTGCATTTATCAGACCTTATCACGTAGCATTAAGGTTCAAGATGGTTTGTTTAGCTGTGCCAACGATAGCGACCCCAGTAGACCGTGAGACCGCGCGTGCGCCCTCGCGCCCCTCCGGCGCCCGCCATTATTTATACCAATAAGGGCTGATTTAGATGCGATTTTAGTTACATTGCGAACTGTGGATTACGTCCAATTCAACCGACCAATCAAAACCCGCAATGGTATGATACTCGCATGAGAGATGCGAGTTCTCGCATCGTCTAAATCGGGCTTTAAGCCTGCTCCCAACATTGCCTTTGACAGTTTTAACACCAAGCGACGTAAGCGCGCGATACCATACATCAAACAGCACATGACTTTTAGGAAGTAGAGAATTACGTGCCCCATTATTTTGTTAGGGCATTGGAGTTGGAGTATTGGAGTCATGGAGTGTAAAACTACGCTCAAAATGAGTCCCATTCTGTTGAATACAAAGTCGCACTCTTTCACTGAGAGAAAAATCATCACCAGGAATTAAAAAACAGTTCTGTACTGGGGGAAAATATGAAGTTTTAGTAATAATTATGGACGTTTCACTATTTCTGTAAAGTTTATTTATTTCTACAAACAGCTCAGTAATCCCAAATATAATTTCAACAAACAGATAATAGAAATTGCAAGAACTAATAGAAATTGCAAAAGTCAATTTGTTCCTATTAATTAACTCTCCTTGTCCCCGGATTAAGTTTATTTTTAGTGTTCCGTACAAAACTTTGTTTACGGAACACTTATGGGATCACTTCGGTCTTGCAAATCAGTTAAATACGTTTTTCTCAGAGACCGTTTGACATAGATACCTAAAATTTGGAACAGTTATAGCAATTACCACCACTCATATTGTAAATAAGTCAAAACTGCTTATTTCTTATTAAAGGGGGAAATTTAGGGGGTTGAGAGGGGTAGGCTGAAACTTTTTTCATTTGTAAGAATCGTGTGGGGTACCATTAGAAAGCTTGCAAAAAATTGAGTCGATGGACTGATTTTGACTTAATTTTAGACTGCAATAGTTTCGTCAAAAAATGCATTTAAAGTTGCAAGTTTTCATACAAAAATTTTCACCTCTGTCCTGGCGATTTTCGCGAAAACTATAGCTAACAGGCAGCTGACCAGTCAATACCCAACTTAAAGAAGCATGGAGACGGCGGGAAAATTATCAGCTTAACTTTATCTTTATTAGTTTTTCAACTGCAGCTTGACCTTTGGTTGCTTAGGGCTAGCTAACTGATGCTTACACTGGTCAATTCATATTAGGCGAGAAACATCCTTAGTTAAAACTTTGGCATTGAAATTTATGACTTATGTCTTTGACAGAAAGTTTAATTCTGCTTGCTTATTTTTGTGGGATATTTAATTTTATCTCAATAGCCTACTATAAGTATGAGTGAGATCTACAAAATACGACCTTATTATATTGCAAATAAGTTTCAATTTCGAACGGGCTTTCCAACCAATGGACTAGGCATCTCAAAAATTTGAAAAATTCAAATTAAGAATTCCGTTCTTGACTGTCGTTGTGTTTTTTTTTTCCACAATAGGACACATAGAGTTAGTAAGGCGTATAGAGATAATAAAGTTATTTAATATTTATGAACAGCTTTGGCCTCATGTATAGATTTTATTGAGAGTATCTGATTCGTCGAAACAATATACACAATATTCCTTTTCATTAAGTACCATTACATTTCTGTATTAATTGTATAATTATAATATCTATTAATTATATTCAGTACTTATGTATATTTTTGAACGGATCGGTGAGCAACAAGATTCAGGGCTATAACCGCGAAAATAGAAGTTCACAAATTGCGAGCATTTTTCTCTGTCATTCTAATTACGCCTTCATTGGAGTAAAAGAGAAAGATCCCCGCAAATTGCGAATTTCGGTTTTCGCGGTAGCCCCTCAGTCCTGTTACGAGAAAATAATTTTGGAAGACATTAATAGTATATGACAGTTAAATATCACAGTTTTTAGAAACAAAGGTAAAATTGACGAAATATTTAAAGTAATCCGATCTTGTTTTTTAGCAGTTCTAAATAATATTAAAGTCTATATATATGGCATAGAACTAGAAACAAAATCAAATAAAAAATAATAATGAGTTCTAAATTCAAATTGAAGGAGTATACATTTAAGGTATTATAGGCCAAGCGCGCACCACGATATTAATTTTTGCGACACGATTTTAGAATCGCGCTGTAATATATCGCAGAAAATTCACTGCGCGCACTGCGATGAAAAAGTCGACGATTTGTTCATTCTCAACAGGGATTTCGTACCAGTCGCTTGTCATGAAACGTGTCTTTAATATGCGATTGCTGTATGACTTTGAGCATTTATAACGCAAAGGTGATCCCCGTCTATTTCCATAATTAAATGGTCAACATCTAGCGTCTCATTTTGAGACTCCATTGGAGATGCAGGTGCCGAGATGTTGGGGTTTGGAGAGCGAATTGCCGACTGAGGTCCGGCCGGGGTGCGATTTTATTATCATAGTGCGCGCGGGGCCATACAACTCCGCATGCTGCAATTCACTTTGCGACAATCGCGTCGCGAACAATCGCGGAAAAATGTGACAAATCACAATTTTAAAATAGCTGCGATTTTTTGTCGCATATGCGCGCACTAACATATAAACACATACGTTGCATTTCTGCGACAAAATTATCGCAGGACAAAAAATCGTGGTGCGCGCTTGGCCTTACTCTAAATTATTATAATACATCAAGCATTCGCGAGATGCTCGACTTCGGTATTCAAACACAAAGCAATAGTACAAGAATCTAACTAAATGCAAAGGCCGAAGGAGCGATTCGAAGATCCGAAGCGTCCGACAGACGCGCGCCTCCCGTAACTTTTCCAAGTATTTTTAAGTACAAGTGTCTAAGTCGCAAGATCCAAAGGCTGAAGTCGCATTGGGCCGAAAGCCCGAAGCATCCAGAAGGTCAGTTCTAAACACAGGTAATTAATACAAGTGTCTAAATGCGAAGGCTGGAGGCCGAGCTCCGCGTAGGGCCGAAGGCCCGAAGCCTGCAAGATGTCAGTGGTTAAACACAGAACTGACAGCCTGGACGCTTCGGGCCTTCGGCCCTACGCGGAGCTCGGCCTTCGGCCTTCGCATTTAGATACTTATACTATTGTTCTGTGTTTAAGTACTAACATCCTGGACGCTTCGGGCCTTCGGCCCTACGCGGAGCTCGGCCTTCGGCTTTCGCATTTAGACACTTGTACTATTGTTCTGTGTTAAAGCACTGACATCCTGGACGCTTCGGGCCTTCGGGCTACGCGGAGGTCGGCCTTTGGCCTTCACATTTAGACACTTGTACTATTGCTCTGTGCTAAAGCGATGACATTTTGCTAAAGCTCGGCCTTCGGCCTTCGCACTTAGACACTTTGTACTATTGTTCTGTGTGTGTAGTTGAATACGGTATCCTAAAAACAGGCAAACAACCTCTGTAAAATGTAACGATGCGAGCGGTACGGCTACCATCAGTTTGGCATTGACATAAACGCTACCGTGGGCGTGAACGTAATTTACTTTCTATGCATCTCGCTCGTACTGATATATTAGTGCGAAAGAGATATACCTATAGGAAGTAAATTACATTCAAGTTATCGTTTATGTCAATGCCAAACTGATGGTAGCCGTACGGAACACTAAATGCCTCGAGCTATCTCGGACTTGGCCAAATTATTGTAATTCTAAGTGTGTTTTTAACCGACTTCCAAATCTCAAAGAAGGAGGTTATCAATTCGGTTGTATGTTTTTTTTTATTTTTAACCGACTTCCAAATCCCAAAGGAGGAGGTTATCAATTCGGTTGTATGTTTTTTTTTATTTTTTTTATTTTTTTTATTTTTTATGTTTGTTACTCTATATCTCCGTCATTACTGGACCGATTTTAAAAATTCTTTTTTTGATTGCATGTATATGCATACAGATTGGTCCCGTTTTTGTCAAAATCCAGTTCTGATGATGGGATCCATGAGGAATCGACGGAACTCCTCAAATCTGAAAGGCATACATATAGTGATTTTTGTGTTTTTATCAACAAATCAAGCATATACATTCAAAAACGTGACATTTGATGAAGTGGAACTGCTGATGATGATCAGAACGGAACTCTTCAACGACGCATAGTTCACCTTTGGCGATTTGTCCTCTTCCTTATGTTTGTTAAGCAAGTTAAGTTTTTAAGCAACATTTTTGTCAAGCTTGAGTTCTGATGATGGGATCCATGAGAAATCGAGGGAACTCCTCAAATTTTAAAGGCATGCATATAGAGGTTTTTGTATTTTCATCAGAAAATCAAGCATTTTCATTCAAAACTGTCGCATTTGATGGAGTGGAACTGCTGATGATTATCAGAACGGAACTCTTCAACGACGCATAGTTCACGTTTGGCGATTTGTACTCTTCGTTATGTTTGGTAAGCAAGTTTAGTTTTTAAGCCACATTTCTGTCAAGCTCGAGTTCTGATGATGGGATCCATAAGGAATCGAGGGAACTCCTCAAATCTTAAAGGCATACGTATAGAATTTTCTGTATTTTCATCATAAAATCAAGCATTTACATTAAAAACTGTCGCATTTGATGAAGTGGAACTGCTGATGATGATCAGAACAGAACTCTTCAACGACGCATAGTACACGTTTGGTGATTTCGAATTTCGATTTTGACTTGGACTGGGACCCGGACTCGTACCCGGATCGGAACCGGACCGGGACTCGGACTCGGACTTGGACCCGGACTCGGACCCGGGCTCGGACCCGGACTCTGACCCGGACTCGGACCCGGACTCGGACCCGGACTCGGATCCGGACTCGGACCCAGACTCAGACCCGGACTCGGGCTCAGAGACCTGGACCTTGACCCGGAAAATCACTATGATACCTAAACTAAATAAACCGCTATGATTACCTACCATAAAATGTAGGTATATAGTATGATGATGCCAAACCCCTCCCGCTCATACCCCCGTACACCGCACGGCATGCGCCGTTAAGTAGGTTAGGTTAGGTTTGAACTGCGATCCTCACAGACCAAACAAAAGTGGGTTAGGTTTGGTTAGCACTGCGGGCTTTACAGAAACGAAATGCTACTAGAAAAGTGGGTTTGATTAGGTTCGAACTACGATCCTCACAGAACCGAACTGCAATCAGAGAAGTGGGTTAGGTTAGGCTAGAACTACGACCCTTACGGAAACGAAATGCTACTAGAAAGTACTGGTTTTACCTCCTTTTCTACATAGTGCACCATCTACCATAATTTTTCACCGGGCCCCATAGAAGTCGGTTTTTTTTTCTTAAAAATTATTTTTATTTTTTTTTTATTTTTTTTTATGTTTGTTACTCCATAACTCCGTCATTAATGGACCGATTTTGAAAATTCTTTTTTTGATTGAATGTATATGCATACAGATTGGTCCCGTTTTTGTCAAAATCCAGTTCTGATGATGGGATCCATGAGGAATCGAGGGAACTCCTCAAATCTTAAAGGCATACACATAGTGATTTTTGGTTTTTTATCAACGAATCAAGCATATACAATATATACATCCAAAAAAGTGACATTTGATGAAGTGGAACTGCTGATGATGATCAGAACGGAACTCTTCAACGACGCATAGTTCACGGTTGGCGATTTGTCCTCTTCGTTATGTTTGTTAAGCAAGTTAAATTTTTAAGCCACATTTTTGTCAAGCTCGAGTTCTGATGATGGGATCCATGAGGAATCAAGGGAACTCCTCAAATCTTAAAGGCATGCGTATAGAGATTTTTGTATTTACATCAGAAAATCAAGCATTTTCATTAAAAACTGTTGCATTTGATGAAGTGGAACTGCTGATGATGATCAGAACAGAACTCTTCAACGACGCATAGTTCACGGTTGGCGATTTGTCCTCGTCGTTATGTTTATTAAGCAAGTTAAGTTTTTAAGCCACATTTTTGTCAAGCTCGAGTTCTGATGATGGGATCCATGAGGAATCAAGGGCACTCCTCAAATCTTAAAGGCATGCGTATAGAAATGTTTGTATTTACATCAGAAAATCAAGCATTTTCATTAAAAACTGTTGCATTTGATGAAGTGGAACTGCTGATGATGGTCAGAACAGAACTCTTAAACGACGCATAGTTCACGTTTGGCGATTTTTCCTTTTCGTTATGTTCGTTAAGCAAGTTAAGTTTTTAAGCCACATTTTTGTCAAGCTCGAGTTCGAGTTAGAGGGAGCAAGTGATAGTGCATGGCTGCGTCCCTTGGAGTGGCCGGCGTTGGCCCATCCTGTAGAGGAGCCATTATACACAAGCGAAATGCTAGTAAAAAAGTGGGTGGTTTTACCTCCTTTTCTACATAGTGTACCATCTACAATAATCTTTCATCGGCCCCCATGGAAGTCGGTTTTTTTTTCTTAAAAATTATTGTTGTACTTTTCTCTCAGTGTTTGATTATTCCCTCCTTGTCGATTTTTTCATCATGCTGTGGTGGATATTTAGAATAATACTTTTAAGTTCTGCTTGTAGCTCGTGGACACTTTCATATTGGTAAGTCACCCGGCAATGTCAGCTTTTCATTTTTCTGATCAAAATTTCACATCAAATGTTAAGTCTTCAATTCATGGTCTTCCTTTTATTTCTGACACCATGTTATTTAGCAAAAAATAATCCTTATGATGAAGCCTTTCGATCGGTATGATAAAGCTACAGGGTAATTTTTTTTCTCGTGTAGCGGGTTCTATTCCCGGTTCAACCATGTAATTATTTAAAAATCTTTGAATGCAGTTATGTTTCTTTTTAAAAATAAAGGAATGTCTTGTTTAAGTAAAATGAGCCAGCTTAAGGATTTAAGGTAGTCTCCCCCCAGGGCCCGACTTATCTTTCCACACTGTATATACCTATATGTACTTAACGCCTCACGTAAATGTCACGCTAAGTGAGTGAAAGGTTTAAAACAATAGGTTTTAACAATATAGTTGTCGGTGAATAGCAAGCACGATTATGTAAATCCGCAGTGGCTGACTTCGAAGAGTTCGAAGTTCTTGACTAGAACGATGTTCCGTCCTCTGCTAGTACGATTTCCCTTTTATTATTAAGTTTATGCAGTCCATTACGCCTCTGGGCTATAACCGCGAAAATAATTAGAGACAGAGAAAAATCCCCGCAATTTGCGAATTTCGGTTTTCGCGGTAGCCACTCTGTTCGCGGGTGGCGCGATTCGTACTCGTCGGGCCCAGAACGCTCCCAATGCTAGAGCTCTGGCGGGCCGTATGCTTGTTTCCCACCGACGTAGTATTAAAAAAAAGATTTAGCTTGGTCCGACTCTGCACCTGCATACGGCGGATTATCGAGATAGAGCAAAGCTTTATGGTAACATTCCATTTCTAACTGCAGCTACACTACCGGTACTGAACGCGTCGCTGTCATTGTCAATTTCCATAGTAAAATGAACAGTAGTGCATCGTTGGAAATGGACTGTCACCTTTACTGAGAAAGCCACAGAGTGCATGCAAAATGATGTGGTGGCCCAATTCAGTCCCCGATTAATTAGGTTGAATGTTAAATATAAATAAATATAATATAATAATATATTTATTTATAGGATTATTATAGGATAATTTGACCAAATGCAAACGCTGGTAAAATTTATCAATTTGCACTTAGGAATGCCCCGTAATAAACCCCGCTTATTTACTAAAAACTTACTTCGCCGAATATTTCGTATAATTATGTAACCAATGTATGGACACAGTTAAGTAATCAATAAACCTTAAAGCAATTAAATAAGATCTAGCGACAGTCAGTTAAGTGGGTCGCTTTTAGTACACAACATACACTAATTCATTGGAAATGACATGTAGGAAAAACCGAAAACATGTTAAACGTATTTGCTTTTTTCTGGTTTTCCGAATGAAGTGATGGGTAGAGTGGAGTTCTAAAAGATAAACAATACATTTTGGTTTCACCTCACAAAGCTCAATTTTAGTTACTCTACCAATCTGCTACAGAGTTAACTTGAAAGAGCTCATTTTGAAAATCTCAAATATATTTTTTTGTAATTTTAAAATAAATAGTTTAGAATCAATTTAAGAAAATAACCAAAAAATTACCATTCCCCCCCCCCCCCCCCCTTATCTCCTAAAATACTGGGTTAAAAATTTTGAAAAAAAACCCAAAAAAATCGATCTTTACCTATAGATGACAGGAAAATCTATTAAGGAGCTAGCCCACTGATTAACAGTCCGCCGGACGTTATCGGCCTGTCATTTAAAACAAAATTTTGACAGTTCCGAAGAACTGACAGGCCGATACCGTCCGGCGGACTGTTAATCAGTGGGACCCTTTAGAAATATGCAGTCAAGCGTGAGTCGGACTAATTACTTAGTTTTTGATCCGACCCCTACGGGTTTTAAAGGCAATTCATTCGCGTTTCACATATCAAAAATACATTGTTAAAAATTGGGTAATGTACGGAACCCTTGGAATGCGAGTCGGACTCGCACTTGACCGGTTTTTTATTATCGGTAACGGTATGGTTCTAATGTATTTCTTTTATTTTATGTAGGATCAGGCATTTATTATTTTTCTTGAAAATTTACGGCCCAATATAAAACAAACACGCCGCAGGTACAGGTACGCGTAACTAATTTCCACATTTTCTTTAATGTCCGTTTCCGATTTGTGCTGTGTCTTTTGTTAGGAATTACGAGGTTATTACGGCGATTAACAAAAGACTGGAACAAAGAACAGGCTCCGGGGACGCGGGTGAGGCTTGTGCAGGTAGCAGCCCATACACTTACATTACTTTCTATATGGGTTTCTCAAACTTTACCGTGCGTGGCAAACACGTTACGCGATCATTATTTGCCATTATCATTTCTTCTTATAATAATTTTCAATCCCTGTAATCCGTAAATAACTACAGTAACTTGTTTTGAGTAGCCTCGTAAGACCCCAGCCAATTTTGCGCTTTTGAATTTGGAACTTTCTTTCATTTCATGTAAGAGTTCATAATTTAATTTGTACCTGTACAAGTACGCGGGGACTTACGAGGAGGCTTCTGTCAAAAAGGAGCAGCAAAGCACGAACGTGTAAAAGCAAAACATTGACTTGCTATTTTCTAAATATTGCGATTCATTGTATATGTGTATATACAATTTGGTGTGAAATTTAACTATATTCCGATGATCTCAATTTTTAACCGACTTCCATTTCATAGAAGGAGGAGGTTCTGTATTCGGTTGTGGCTATTTCTTTTTCTATGTACGTTCACCGATTACTCCGACATCCGTGGTCCGATTTGAGTAATTCTTTTTTTGTTTGAAAGGAGCTACCTCCGTGTTGGTCCCATTTTAATTTGGTTCTGTTCTGATGATGGGATCCATGAGGAATTGAGGGAACTCCTCAATTTTTAAAGGCACATGCATGGTGATTTGGGTGTTTTCTTAAGCAACTCGAGCATTTTCTCCCGAAAACCACCACTTTGATGAAGCAGACCTGATGATGATGATTGTTTTGATGATAATGATTTTTTAAATGTAGTATGTTCAGCGATTACTCCGGCCCCTGTGATCCGATTTGAGTAATTCTTTTTTTGTTTGGAAGGAGTTACCTCCAAGGTGTTTCCGTATTATTTTTGGTTCTGGTCTGATGATGGAATCCATGAAGAATTGAGGGAACTCCTCAGTTTTTAAAGGCACGTGTAAAGTGATTTCGGTGTTTTCTAAAGTAACACGAGCATTTGCTTCCGAAAACCGCCAATTTGATGTAGTGCAAGTGTAGCCTTACCACGAGTTTGACATTGACATACTCGCTAAGTTAATAGCGACGCTAACGTCTTCGTAACTTACTTTTTATGCATCTCGCTCGAACTAATATGCCAGTACGAGCGAGATGCAAAGAAAGTAAGTTACACACACGCTAGCGAATAAATCAGTGTCAAACTCTTGGTAAGCTGGTAAGGCTACGGATCGGGGGTTAGAGTTAGAAGTTAAGGGGTCGGGGAATGGCGGTTGAAGGGCTGCTGGTTCAGGGTCAAAGGGTTCACGGATCAGGGGTTGATGCGCTGTGAGGTAGAGTGAGCGGGGGGTTGAGGGATTGGGTCAGTGGCGGACTGGAGGATGGATTTAGTGTAGTCACAGGAATTATAATTTCCCAGACGGACTCGAGAAAATTCCTGATTACATATTTATTAAAGTAGGTACACGAATTTAGTGTTAATCATGATGTTGTTTTTCATTCATGCGTCGCGCTCTGAAAAAATTGAAAAATAAAAACTTTTTACAAAAAAAAGAAAACCGACTTCAAAAAGGATGAAATAAAATATTATCCTTTTTAAGTCTATGCGTTACCAACTGATATGTTTGAAGTCGGTGCCAAGCCAAGTAGTAACAATAGCCGTCAAAAATAATCAGCTTTATGACTATAAATCCCATTAGAACTGTACTGATAACTATTGTAAATGTGTAAGTAATTCTGTCTTTGTCGCCTTTTCATGGCTAAACAACTGAACCACTTTAGGTGAAATTTGGCAAGAACGTAAATTCTTTGAATTGTTTTATATTTTGAAATGTAGTCCTCTGAATAAGGGACGGGAAATAACTCAGTCTCAATCCCACGCTTGCGTGCCGACAAACATAGTACGGACTGTACCAAGAAGGTTATTTGATCGTGTGTTCTGAGGTGTGTTCTTAGGCACAGTCGACGTCCAAGATATGTTTATACTTTTGCACCTTACTCCTTTGTAATAAGACGAAAAGTGTAAACATATTTTTAACGTCGATTGTACCTACAGAAAGTACGTTCATTGTCGTCGTGTAAGGCAATCCAACGTACATCCTTATCGAATCGCACCAAAATCATGGTATGCTTCAAAAGTTGGCTTGGCACCGACTTCAAACATCAGTTGGTAACGCATAGACTTAAAAAGGATAATATTTTATTTCATCCTTTTTGAAGTCGGTTTTCTTTTTTTTGTAAAAAGTTTTTATTATCGATTATCAACAATTTCATTGCTGGAGTACAAAACATAACTTGGGAATTATCCCACGGGATACGAAATCTGAGGGTACGATTTAATTTTCAGATAACAAGTAATACCGGGTGTGGCCTGTAATATGAGCAAAAATTTTAACTGTAATTTTTTTAAATACACTTCAAAGTTTATTCTAAGACGCAATGTATTGCGAATTTTGTTATGTTTAAGGCGTGACAAGCAACGTCAATCACAATGATATGGCGTGGCGATGGCGTCCATTGAAGATATGTAATATGTATTTCGTATGAAAAATAGGGAGTCTAAATACTTCATAATTTTTAAAAGTTGTTGAACAAAAGTGTCACCGTTTGAGGAGTACAATCGATGTTTTAATTATTTGCTCGTGTTACAGGCCACACCCGGTATATCGTATTAAACGTGTAATTGTTCGGATAACAGAGCACTAAAAGCAATAGTCACCGAGGTCACGTTTCAGAGACATTAATATTTTACACGGTTCATGATACGAGTAATATTCGCTCGTAAAATAGTATGTTTACTTAACTAGTTTTGTTTATGTAAAAAGAAGCACAGAAAAAATATAAAGAAAGAACTGATAAGATAGTTGAAATAATATCTTAATTCGGTCGACGGCAAAAGTATATTATATTATATACTTTATACTTATTTCTAGAACACAACACAACTATTCGAATAAGGACTGATCAGCAAGGGTTACATCAATCAACTTGTCAATTTGCAACACAACCCTTATTGGGTGGTTGTTAGTATTGTTACATTACAATTACTTTGACAGGTTTTCATAGAATGACAATAGTCCCGGGCAGTTTTAATGTAAATGGTTTACTAAATGTTTAACGCTTAGCCTGTTTTTATTGCTTCTTACACCATATGCGGGATACCGCTAACGAATGTATGTAGATGCTATTCAAGTAACATACATACATATAAACGTGATGTACAATATTTTTTATTAAATAAAAGATGGGAAAATTAACCGCTTCGGGCAAGATATGAACTCGCGACCTTTTGGAACATCGGTCCAATACTCTTAGACGTTAGACGTATTTGCTTGATAAATTACATGAAGAATTTTAACGCGTTAGATGTCATATCTATCATCAGATTAGACGTAGCGGATTTTTTAAAACACTATTCGAAGAATGACTTAAGAAATCAAAAGTTTGAGTACCTCGTGCATTGCGTCGCGAGCAGGCTGTGCGTGCAGCGTGCACCGGCGCGTTGTGTACAAAAACCGCGCCTGTTTTTGCCACACATCATAGACAAAGCACTGCGAAAGACGCGAGTGACTAACCTCTAGAGAGATTGACTTTTTAATGGTCTGCCACATTAGTCGTAGTCAAGGAGCTGCTTTCGCGTAGATAGAAACGCATAGCTCAGCGACGGGGGATAAAAACGCATACAATGCTAAATTCAAAATACCTACCTATTCAAGCTTTCAGTGGGTCTGTTCACGTCGACATTTAAACGTTGTAAAATGTGACTATGACAAAAACAAAACCTCATAGTGTACCAATTGAAAGTTACATACTACTACATCACTGGCGACCCGGGCGGCTTCGCACGGGTTAACAAAAATTATACACCTAAACCTTCCTCAAGAGTCACTATATTGATAGGTGGAAACCGCATGAAAATCCGTTCAGTAGTTTTTGAGTTTATCGCAAACAAACACACAAACAGACAGACGCGGCGGTGGACTGTCTTTTATAAAGTGTAGTTATTCTGTTCGGTCGTGCTATCATTTTATATTACGTTGTAATGAGGTCACGATGGAGTAGTAAGGCAAGATGGATGGACCTATCAATGGATGGATGGGTATAGATGGATCGATCTGTACTGTAACTATAACTTAGGTGATAAATAAAAGACGGCGTGTGCTGCGTAGTATGTATATTTTTAGACTGATCGGCCAAGCTTAAACCCACCCTCAGATACATTTATATTACTTAATTTATATATACCCCCATATTCAATACCTAACAGACAAATACACAAAATAAAATAAAATATACAGTCAAATACTGAAAAATAAGAGCACATCCACTTTTTTACACGTGAATAAGTCGTGATATATAAAAATATGGCTGTCTTTAACTTTCTATGACTAAACTTTTTGCAGTTCGTCGGTAATATTCATAAATAATAATTATTTACTGGGTGACATTTTTAGGTAACAAAAGATATATGTACGTGATTATACCTACTCATTTCTACGATTACATTTTAATAGCGGCAACTTTGAAATTAAATTAAACTAGTTTCCATACTAGCGATGTGCCGTTACCGGTAAAATACCCAAGGTGGGAAAATTCCCAGTAATGTTACCGGTAAGATTCCCCAGAATCAGTAATTTACGGTAATATTCAAATTAAGTGAATGTCAACATAAGTTGTTTTACATTAAATCATTACTTGTCAACAAATGCATCACACGAAGTGCAAATAATCAACATAGGTTTACTTTTCTAGTAAATTCCCAATACTACTGGTAATTTTCCCAATGTTACTCGGTATTTTACCAATATTACTAGGAAGTATTCCCCTTGTCTGGGCAAGTGGGCGTAGTCAAAACCAGTTCCAGTCAAAACCACTCAATGAATAATACCAGAATTTTAGTAAAACTAAAACGAAAATGTAAAAATCATATTGATTTAATAATAATCATCACATTTTTATTATGAGTAGGTAAGGTGTAGTACAATGACATTGTTTTTATATGTTATTTATTCGATTTATTTTGTTTATTTTCATTTTTTTTAATTCTTTTTTTTATTAATTTATTTTTTTATTTAATTAATTAGTTATTTAATTAATTAATTTATTACATTAATTTATTTTGTTTATTAATTTATATATTTTATTAATTTATTTTATTTATTTATTTTAGTGACAGAAAAACGCCCGCAATTGACGAACTTCGATTTTTTAGGTTATAGCCCAGTACTTACGGGATACAGCGTAATATGTACTACATTGCTTCGCAACTCCGCTAAGATTGAGTGAAAGAGATAGCTGATGCTACGAGTGGAAGAGACGTAAAGATAATTAAGCCATTTCTACATGTTTTAAATTAAATTAATTCAATTGTAACGTAAGCGTTCAAGTACGAGTATATTACCCGCTTTTGGGAATATTACCGGTAAGAATGGTAATTTACTAGTAATATTCCCAAATGGTAAAATACCGGTAATGGTATTTTACTCTCGGCACATCACTATTCCATACAGTACCTAATGTACCTATACAATCGTGTCGGATTGAAATTTAGTATGAATGAAAGGTCAGATTTATTTGGTGATTTCGAGGTTGCTCTCATAACAAAACTGCCGTATTCGAACTTCAAGATATTCACAAGAGACGACACGTACTAGATCCATTCTAGATACGTTATAGTTTAGATACTCGTATCAACTAGTTCTCTTTTGCAGCGCAATTAGGGCAACCAATGTCACTTTTACGTTAGATAGAGTAAGATATCTATTAGATGTGAATTGGATCCCTAAGTCATATCCTGTGGAAATCGTTCAAGAGTATCTCCAGAATCGCGCAAATGTCAAATTTGACAGGATAGATCTTAAACATATCGTTATCGTATCTTGGTGATGTCTAAAAGATATCTAATAGATGTCTATTTCAAAATCCGAATCGGGCCCAAAGTTGCTTACAATACAATCACTTCACGTATCACCAAATAAAACATCCGTATTTTACACAAATTTGACATAACAATTGAAATTTTCCTTATGAGGTTACAGTAGGTAGAGTCGAGTATATAGAGTCAGACCAAGAATAGTCTGCAGCGGATTTGATAGCCCACGCAGTGATAGTGTTATTTTAAACGTCAAACTTCTATGAAATTATGAAGTATAAATGACACTTGCACTGCGTGGGCTATCAAATCCGCTGCAGACTGTTTTTGGTCCGACTCTATAAATTAAGTACATATAGTTTTCTTAAATCTAAAATTCACTTCGGGATACGGAGTCACTAACAGCATTCCTTCTAATGTGGGACTGATACTTATGGTCTCCTGTGACTTCATAAAGCCATGACCCCTTACGGATGTAGAACGGCCTTGTCTTGATGGCGAATGGAATATATTAATAACAAAATACGCCCCAGACCAAAATAATAATAATAATTTAGCCTATATACGTCCCACTGCTGGGCACAGGCCTCCTCTCAAGCACGAGAGGGTTTGGGCTATAGTCCCCACGCTAGCCCGATGCGGATTGGGGACTTCACATACACCTTTGAATTTCTTCGCAGATGTATGCAGGTTTCCTCACGATGTGTGTTTATAAGCGGTGGTGGCCGAGTGGATATGACGCCCGACTTTCAATCCGGAGGTCGGGGGTTCAAATCCTGGCTCGTACCAATGAGTTTTTCGGAACTTATGTACGAAATATCATTTGATATTTACCATTAGCTTTTCGGTGAAGGAAAAACATCGTGAGGAAACCCAGACCAAAAGTATGGAAAAAAACGTTGTTTTTTTATTCATAACAAAATACCTTTAATATGTTTAATAAATACCTTCCAATTTATCGCACTTGTCCTACTTTATACTGTATTATTAGTAGACTAAATAGGGGTAAACCATGTAATTAAACACGTGCATGAATCCCACGGGCTCTTGTGTTCTAAAGTAGTAAAACTAGCAATCGATACCTAATTCAGAATCAGGAGGCAGATTCTGAATTATCAATTTATTATGGTTTTAAACAAAATTTGTTGCATAATGTTTAGATAAATACTTACCTACTTACTCCATATACCAAAGATGGACTAATTACCTACCTAACCATTATATTATACCTAAGAACTGATGTAAAAAGTAATTAAATAAATGCATTTGTATTTGTATTTTGTAATGGTCGCATTTTTATCACCTGTCATGTCATGCGTCACTTTCACACTTACATATTTGTTAGAACGTGACAGGCATGGTGACAAATGATAAAGAGCCGACCATCTTATCCCCACAGCACGGATATCATGGTCGCATTTTTATCACCTGTCATGTCATGCATCACTTTCGCATTACATATTTGTTAGAACGTGACAGGCATGGTGAAAAATGATGAAGAGCCGACCATCTTAGCCCTACAGGTTTTGACACGACCTTTAAGATGGCTTGCGCTGATTGGTGCATGCGAAATGAAGTGAAAGTCGTACGAGAGACGCGCCAATCACCGAGATGATCTTCAACTCGTATCAAAACCTGTAAGGCTAAGATGGTCGCATTTTTATCACCTGCCATGTCATGCGTCACTTTCGAACTTACATATTTGTTAGAACGTGACAGGTATGGTGACAAATGAATAAGAGCTGAGCTGACCATCTTAGCCCTACAGATTTTACGACCTTAAAGATGGCTCGCGCTGATTGGTGCATGCGAAATGAAGTGAAAGTCGTACGAGAGATGCGCAAAATGATCGGCAAAGGACGTATCAAAACCAGTTCAAATCCATAATGAATTGTTAAATTTGCCTAGTCAAGTAGTGATAAAAACTATATGTATGTCCTTTCTCGGGCCTCAAACAATCTGCATACCAAAATTCATCTAAATCAGTTAAGCGATAATCGTGAAGAGGTAACAGACAGACAAACAGTTATATTCGTATTTATAATATAAGTAGGGATTAGTAGCTTACAATTACAATGCAATCTTATAGCACTATCAATACTATCATGGTACCAGATGGCGCAGCGTGGGTAGACCCCCCCACAAGGTGGACTGATGACCTGGTAAAGGTCGCGGGAGTCCGCTGTATGCGGGTGGCGCAAGACCGGTCATTGTGGCACTCTTTGTGGGAGGCCTATGTCCAGCAGTAGACGTCCTCTGGCTGATATGATGATGATCATAGTATAGAAGCCGAAGGTGGCCAAAGAAACCTCGTGTCAGATATCAGTGCATTGTGTGTCTTCTGTCTGACACAGAATGTAATTTGGACTCGTAAGATAACAGGCCGAATGAGATAAGCATTTCAACACGCGGTGCAACCCGCCGCGCCGGAGAACCTGTGTTGATTTCTAATGATAACGAAATAGCTCTAATTATGTTGTCGCACATAATGGTACATTATCGCCTAGTAATATTTTACCATCATGTTGATTCCGAAGAACATTTTTTAATACCTACCTTTACCTACAAATGTGTAGGTAAACTTACTTTAAGTAATTTGTACTTTAAATATTGACCTAATGGTAAAATGAAAATATTTTAAGTACCTTACTTACAAGGTCATGTAGTTTGAAAAGATAATGAAATCCATGAAATTTTAAAGAATATTATGCAATACAAAAAATACATTTATAGCAACAGCTCTTATTGACCGTTAGCAAAATAGTGCCCATTAACTTTTCATATCACTATGTAAGTTCCCCGATCTTAGGTTAGAAAATCTGTCTAAGTATTGCTATTGTGTCATACAAATCATGATTCAAAAAGCTTTATAAGGTACGAGATAACAATAGTTTAACTATCCGTATTTTACTGGCATTATGATTTATGACGTATTGTCGACCGGATCCAAATATGGTAAATAGGTTTCTATACTTTTTGTTCCTACGCACTGACTCTTAAAACTTAGTGGGCAATAGATAATTTTACGGTTTTATTGGTACATATTTATTTAGTAGGTACGTTGGTAACGTAAAATGTATACTTGTTGTTAAGATTAGTTTGTCATACGAAAGTTTGTATTCGCTTGAGCATTTTTTACCTGCAGAACTATTAGCCCGGCCCTACGAGACAGGCAATACCTACATCGATCGAGATTTTTTTCTCTGACATATAAATACCTATGTTAGAATACTATGTGATAGACTATACTAGCGACCCGCCCCGGCTTCGCACGGGTTAACAAATTATACACCTACACCTTCCTCAAGAATCACTCTATTGATGGGTGAAAAACGCATGCAAATCCGTTCAGAAGTTTTTGAGATTATCGCGAACATATAGACAGACAGACGCGGCAGGGGTTTTATAAGGTGTAGTGATTATAGTAAAGTTGGAAGTCTTAAAATAGAAATTAAATGAAACATCACAATCGTGCGTAGCTTTGCCGAGCGTGTTTCCGCCCTTGTGGCCTAAACCGGATCTCTAATTATCTTGTCTGTATGGTAGGTAATATTACTAGTATTGTTTGCTCACTGGCCTCCTGCCCGGCTTCTCTGTTAAACCTAGTATACACGGTCCTTTATATATTACTTTCTCATTCTATAAGATAGATGCATTGGGCCCACTTGCACCATTCCACTAACCCGGGGTTAACCGGTTAAACCTGGAGTAACCATGGTTACCAGTACAATTTGACACTGGGTTGACGGTTAAACCGCTTAACCCCGGGTTAGTGGGATGGTGCAAGTGGGCCTTAGGGTGGTATTGTGGTATTCCACCTAACCAATTTCTTTGTCTTCACTCTCTAATTAAGCAAAACGTGAGACGCAATACACATATTGTACAAATAAATTGAATAGGTGGAATACCAACCTTATGGCTCCTCTACACGATGGCCCAGCGCCGGACACTCCAAGGAACGCAGTTATGCGTTAGAGGGAGCAAGTGATATTGCTATCTCATTCAACCGCATGGCTGCGTCCCTTGGAGTGGCCGGCGTTGGCCCATCGTGTAGAGGAGCTATTAGCTGCGTTCTGGTCTGCTTTTGCAGGGTTGTGAGCAGAAGTTCTAGTAGTCCTATTCACAAAAGGCGTTTTTATAACCGCGTCTGAACTTTGTATAACTTGAACCCTGGTTTCGTAAAACTTATGCGAAATCCTAGGCGAGGCTTTAAACTGGTCGGGGGAATTGTTTAGGTAACACTATGTTTATTCATATATGTTTTGGCTTATTTACACGTGTATTGTGTACTGAATACCATGCATTGGCGATTTTAGGAAGCTAATTATGTTGTTGTTGTTGTAAAAAATTACTACTAAAAAAAATATATTGTTAGACTAATTCTTAAATTATCTGTTTGTATGCTTTCTAGTCAACATAGTAGAAGTAGAGGTGACCAGGTGAGGTCCAAGTTCAGTAACCAACTAGATAACCGATAAAAAATTGAAGAAATTGATAAAAGTGAATAGGAAAAGTCTGGTTTATTAATTTTGAATAATGCTCAATTATGCTCATAATAATATATTCCCTGAAAAATACTATTGGTAGGGTAACATCGAGCACACTGCTGGTCAGCATTTTGTATTAAAATTGTAAAAAATATTGAATTAAAAAAATCAAAATTTTACTCGATAGAGACACATTTTAATGTCTTTAGGTAGAGGCAGCACAATTAACTTCCTTCGTTTCTAAAAATATAGATACAAAAAAAAATAATATAAGTTCTTATGTAATTGTTCTACCTAATAACAAATTAAAAATCTTCTAAAACGTATACAAATAAATCTGAATCAATTAACAACGATTATAATAATATATATGTCTCTAATAATATTATATGTATAAAAAATACATTTTTTTTGTATGACAAATCCGGGACTTGTTGATAAAATCCTTCCCTACATCTATTTCATTACAAACGCACGGATCAATAAGAGAAATGTATTGCTATAGCTATAATAGTATTGTGGCATTAGATGGTAGGGCCCTTCGGAGCTAGCATCGATTTTTGGCACCCTCCGTGGCGCGGGGGCGCCAAGATGGCGGCCGGGCCTCCGGACCTGCCTCAAGTCCCGAACCATCCCAAGGTCACGTCACATGCTACCCGAAATATAAAATATAAAGCCCCATCTCTTTCTTACAAGTGGGGTGGAACATGCTGCATCTTGTTCTCGCGGTGAAATGTGGGATTGCCTCCCATCAATAGCGATAGGCCAGGGTTGACAGATTGATGTTGGCTGTAAACATGACCATGGTCAATATGCAATGGTATTATTTGGGGTAGTGTCAGATGAGTAACAAAGCAATTGGTTATACCGGGATTTACTGGATACTTGCTATTAAGTTATACACTGAGAGAAAAATCATCACCAGGAATTAAAAAAACAGTTCTGTACTGGGGGAAAAAATGAATTTTAGTAATAATTATGGACTTCTCACTATTTCTGTAAAGTTTATTTTCTTCTACAAACAGCTCAGTAATCCCAAATATAATTTCATAAACAGATAATAGAAATTGCAAGAACTAATAGAAATTGCAAAAGTCAATTTGTTCGGTTTGTTCCTATTAGTTAACTCTCCTTGTCACCGGATTAAGTTTATTTTTGTAATTCTAAATTCTAAGTGTGTTTTTGTTGTACTTTTCTCTCAGTGTAATCTGAGCTTAATATTTTAAGCCAAGCAAAACTAAGTGCTTTCTACAAGTCCCTATATGATACCATTTTCTTAAGAATAGGTATAATCAATACCTATCCTAGTTTATACTCTAGTACATTTTTTTCCAATTGCAGTGAAGTATATATTTTATACTTTGTAAAATAAAGAATTACACCTTACCTTTGTTGTTAAAATAATGTTTACGAATTGTTGACTAAAAGCTGAATAATACCAAAATTATTCAACAAAATACAGTACCTTTTATATTAAGCACCTATTAATCACTCCATCAAAAACATGTTATCTACTAAACAAATTGATATAGTACCTTTACTAAATTGTGTTGTCTTCAATACAATAATCAAATACAACTCGTCTGTCGGCAACCCTAATCATAGTAAACGCTCTTTATCTATATTATGGAAAATTTTGGAATGCGACATTTACTAACACCGTCCCGCTCTATCGCGCGTGATTATGGCCCTTTCTCCCTCTAGGGTCGCTACCTACGAGGGGTAGTGGTATGGGAGTGCACAAAAGATTTGGGATAGATTTTTTTCGCGAACTGCACTTTATGGAGTGGCACAGTGCACCCATTACAGCCGACCGGCTGGCACGCACACACGCACACTATTTTTTTAATTTTTAATAGCAAACAGTTTAGTTAGTGGCCAGTTATTTTGTGTAATGTCGGCGCGGTGATAAGTTGACAGTTCTACTTGAACTAGTTATTTTTGTTGATCGTGTAAGTGTAAAGTGATACCGTGTTCTCATTACTTCACGTTTGGTTTTTGTGAAATGCTCGTTTTACTATTATGTGTCGATTTTGGTTTAGGTTAGGAAATTATAGGGCACGTTGGGTAAAACAGCTATTTTGGGGGATTCGTGATATCACTTATGTATTTCAAGTAGTTTTCCATACTTTTAACAATTTCCATAGTAAACTCAAACAATTGGTCAACAATATCATGAAGAAATAAGTTAGGTATTTATTAATCTATGACAATATTTACTCAGAAAAGCTTAGTAATTCCAACATGCGCCCGAAATAGTTACCTAGTCTATCTAATTCCATGAAAAAGCCTTGTTCTGTTTAAAAATGGCAAGTGCTCAAGTGTTGTCCTGTATCTGTTACAGGTCTAATGTCGTGACGTGTCCGGAGCCATGACGTCGTTCGCGAACATGACGCAGGCGCTGGGCGCGAGCCTGCCCGCCGCGTCGGGCGCCGGCGCCGGCGCCGCGCACGCCGAGCCCGAGGACCCGCTCGCCATGACGCACATCATCTGCAACCTGCTCGAGAACATGAACAAACCGCACCCCGCCACCTCCGCCTCCATGCCCTACGACATCTGGGCGCTGCCCTCCTGCAGCAGCACGCAGAACCCGAGCGGTCAGAGCCGTGAGTACTCGAGTACTAACTCCACCTCGAACAATAACAACCAACATCACTCTAAAGAGGACAACTCCAGCGGCTCGCCCGGCACCTCCTCGAGCGTGTCCATCACCTGCTTCCGCTGCGAGGAGCGGACGCCGACCACGCGCTGCCTCGAATGCAACGATCTATTCTGTCACGAGTGCTGCCACAGCGTCACCTCCGACTGCCAGCTCAGGGAACACACTCTGCTCCCTATCCACCAGATCTCGCCCATCGGCGTCCGACCCAACTCTGTCAACAACGAGAAGGAAGTGTACTGCGAACTGCACGGTGACCCTGTCAGATTCTACTGCGAGGCTTGCGTCGTCTTCATCTGCCAGGAGTGCACACTGTGGGTTCACAAGGACCACTGCTATACGCCTATCAAAGGGGCGCTCGACATGTGTCGTGTCGGTGTTTTAAGAGCTATAGAGGATACCAAAACGGGTACTAAAGCTATTAAGACTGCAATAGATCGTGCGGTAGCCATGTCGAAGGCGTACGAGAAGGAAACCGCTGAGGCTAATATGAAAATAAGGAAGGCGATGCGTTGCTATGCGCAAGCTATCGAGGATCGCGAGAAGTATTTGCTGGATAAAGTGGAAAAGCTGCGCCAGGCAAAAATGAACGAACTGACTGACCATATGAACACTCTGAGAGGTATTTTAGCAGGTCTTGCACACACAAACGAGACATTGGTGCGCAGCATGGACTCGGAGGGCCTCGACTTATTCATGGCCAAAGAAAAAGGCAGAGCTCAAGTAGACTACTTCTCGTGTATGTTTAAAAACATGTATATGACAGAAGAGCGGATTATGTTTGTACCTCCCAACTACGATTTAGTAGACCAGTTGAAGAGGCAGTGTGATGTGCAGTCCGCCCCGGCCAGCGCCATGCACACCCTCAGCTCCGTCCCCGCTCTGCAGTCTCGTCAGTCTCTCCTGTCTTTACAATCAATGCAGTCTGCTCAGACTTTTCCACCTTTAACATCATACAACATGTCGTCTACTAATACCCTGAGATCGTTGCCTGATTACACAAGGTCTACAAATTATTATGATCATAGCATTTCGTCCAGTATGGCATTGGATTCCAACTTGCCTCGAGGCATCGGGCAAGCTATTCCGGGCTACTGGATGTCGGTGACAGTCAGACCCACGAGAAGTCCAGTTCCCGGGGTTCCCATGTTTTCATTCGGCAGAGAAGGCCAGGACGAGGGACAGGTGTCCCGACCTTGGGGTTTGTGCGTTGACAGAGAGGGCAACATCATAGTTGCAGACCGAAGAAATAATCGCATTCAGATCTTTAACAGCCGTGGAGAATTTAGAACAATGTTTGGTTCCAAGGGAACCGGCCCGGGAGAGTTTGACCTGCCAGCAGGCATCACCACTGACACATACGGTCGTATTATCGTAATTGACAAAGACAATCACCGAGTTCAAATATTTACTTCCTCGGGAAATTTCATCCTCAAGTTTGGTTCCTTCGGCAAGGAATGTGGTCAGTTCCAATATCCCTGGGACGTAGCCGTTAATACTCTGGGCAACATCGTCGTGACTGACACGCGCAACCACCGTATCCAACTTTTCACCAGTGACGGGACTTATATCACAAAGTTTGTGTTCGAGGGAGCCAACCCCGCCAAGATGCTGAAGGGGCCTACGACTCCTAGAGGCGTGTGCTTCACCACATCGGGCAACATCATCGTGTCAGACTTTGAGAACCATCGTCTGCTGATGGTGGATCCGACGCTTTCCAAAGTCCTGCACTGCGTGGGGCGAGAGGGGTCAGGCATAGGCGAGCTGAACCGTCCGTCGGGCATCGTGACCGACGACGACGGGCGCATCATCGTGGCGGACTCGAAGAACCACCGCGTGCTGGTGTTCACGGCGGAGCTGCGCATCCTGTGGGCCGTGGACCTGAAGAGCCCGGGGCTGGACGACAAGGACCGGCCCAGCGACGTGGCGCTCACGCCCGACGGCTACCTCGTGGTCCTCTTCGAGACGCTGCCCGACACCGCGCGCGACATCTCCTCGCACGGCAAGCAATACATCAAGGTATATTAATCTATATATACATAGGTATTATGTTTACACTAGCTGTGACCTAAGGTCGACCATATTCTATTTTGTTTTGTTTAAGTTGTGATTTCTTTGATAACGTGCCAATTTTATTATCCATTGGAAAGATCCGATTCGAGCATAGCTTGTCCGGAAACTTAGCATTTGCTCATGAGAAGTATTTGCAAATCAAATTCTCCTTAAAATATTTTGTTAGATGTTTGGTTACCATAATAGTCATTTGTTTTTTGATATCAGCATTAGACTAGTCTTTAAGGACCAAACGTACACGATGTAGTAGCAACTTATTATCGGTAGCCGTCAGTATCCATAGTCTACTCTAACCTAGATGTACCTACACCAAATTCATAGTCGGAGCACTTGCATTATGTCGATTACGCTCTGTCCGATTAGTCTTACGATTTATAATATTGATAAGGAAAAAAAAACTATAAATCGTAAGGGATGTAAAATCACAATGTGATGTAAAAGATGTTTTTATGTGAGATAATTTAGAAACTTAAAAAGTATTTTTCCAAAATGTTAGGTTTGCGTTTTTAACTTGGTTAAACTACTGAATACCGATGTTAGTGTGTTTTCTTACGCTAAGTTATTCACATTTTAGTTTGGTAGGTATATTTCAATATATATTTTTATTGAACGCTGTTATTAGAGCGCTGAGAGCTGTACTAATTGGCGTGAAAGCTGCTTATTTCTCAACTACTTCTAAATTATTATTTAGACGATTTAGAACGCAGGGAAGCGTAGTATTATTGTGCAAGAAAATCAATGCAATAAACTTTAAGACTGACTTTAGAAGACTGTCTTAAAGAGCCGGGGCTCTTGTGTGGGCCCCGGGGCGCCCGCGGGCGCGGACTGCCGCGCGGCGCCAGAGTCGCCATCTAACGCGCGTATTATTAATTTGAATAAGTATCGTGATATTTTTATTTCATGTTTAAATTGAGCAAATTTTTCGTTTAAAATCTAAATGTAGTAAAATTTGAGACTGCGGCTAAATTTATGTAAAACTTACGTTTGAACGCGTACGAAGAACTGAAATATGAACTGAATTACCGTAGCGTTCGACTCAATATTGCAAGATCGTCAGTTGTTACAACGTGCAACACTTTGTTAATTCATTTCATTTGTTATTTTAGTTTGTGGAGGGTGTTGGATTGGTCCGCTAGTTTCTATACAAACATAGGTACAAATAAATAAGTGCGGTGGGGGGTATAAGTCCCTAAATAAAAGTAACAAGAAGACTTTGCTGCTGCTGACTCAAAATTGACTGCCTTAGGTACATTTTGCAATACAAGTCAAATACTATCTAGTAAAAATTAAATAAAGGCTGTTAAAGTTTTATGTGAACTGAGAAGCAATTGTCTAGGCTTTAATTGATGTCGTAAATATTTTATGACTTACCAAGAAACGGGATAGTAAAATCTTTCAGCAGTAGGTATTTATTATACCAGTGTTTGTTCGTTAGTTATGGCTAATAATTTACATCATTGTTAATTATTATAACACGGCCATACGCTTTAACTGGTACATATATCCAGACAAAACTCCTGTGCCCGTGGGTACTTTTAGCAGCCGGGAGGGTGTACTTTTTAGTTTTTAGAAGTGACAAATCGAAACACCTTTCGCGCTTACGCAATAAAATATTTATCAAAACGGCTTTAGCTTTATTGACATTCGGAGTGACATGCTACTCTCTCCTAAAAGCGGTTGTAACTCTGTGTCTATACAGTTTGCATAGAAGCTAGCGACCTCAGAGACTGCTTTCTTCGAATAAAATGGTTAAACTGGTTAAAGGCACTTGAATTTAATATAGGTAATTTATAGCTATTCTTCTACAAATTAATTATTTTTTAATTAGTTAATTGGGTGGTCTTATACAATCAAAATTGTTGTATTAGGTTAAATATTGTAGCTAAATTTTTGCCCTAAAATTCTATGAATTGATGCATAATAAATTAATTATTAGAGATACCCACTTCGATGATATTCAATTTTAACGCTGTGTTCATTCGATAATTATGTGTTCACGTAATCTAATATAAGTTTACGTATGTAGTGTCGTGTTGAGGCATGGTGTAACTGTAAAGGGTTGATCTTATAAGAGCTTCGTTTGTACGTGTAGTTAAATCCAAATATACCTACTAGGAGCGCCTTCGCCCGGCGCGTAGCTTTTAAGTAGAGCGTAGAGTTCGCTTCGCCGCTATGGGAATATTTTACTATTAATCCGCATATTATAAAGGTTTCTAGTATCAGTCTAATTGTCAAGTAGGGTGCCATATCGCGGCAGATAACCGCCGTACGGCGGCGAGACGTTACCTTATATCATAATAATGCTTAATAGACAAAGTAGTTAGATTGTACTGTCCATGAATCCCCAAATACGAATTGGTTGTATTAAGACCTTTCTAGCTAGAAGATATATTTTAGATCTACTTACCTACTCATTAGAACAAAGCCTGAATAATAGTAATTGACGTTCGCGATACGAGCGAACTTTTCATGGCTCCTTGACACAATGGGCCAGCGCCGGCCACTGCAAGAGACGCATTTATGCGTTAGAGGGAGCAAGTGATATTGCTATCTCATTCTACCGCATGGCTGCCTCCCTTGGAGTGGCCGGCGATGGCCCATCATGTACATGAGCCATCAAACATAGATGTAGAATTGCTCTAAAACTTTTAGGTAAACTAGGTTGTAAAAGTTGAACTAACTTTCTCCCTTCGTACTTAGGGTTAAATTAGGATAATTAATTAACATTGAGACGTTCATTGACTAATCTGGTATATAAGCCAATTGGTAGGCAATTGTGTGACGCTAATTCAAGCAACAATTTTCTTGTGATGCGACATTTAGATTTTAATTATTGAACTGATTATATTAAGACGGCGACTAAAAAGAGAGTCTGAAACTTAAATAACTGCTTAAGGGTCGAAAATTGTTGTTTGAAGAGAAGAGAGCGGAGCGGCCGCGTTGGGGCACTGCCACGAAATTACAATTTAGAAATTAGTTTTTCTTCATCTCTATTGCTCTTGCTGTATTTAAATGACTTAGCATGGATCACAGACAAGACATCCTACAAACTGAGCATAGTAGCTCTACCCCCTTTGCCACAAATACGGTAGTTTTACTCCATTTTCGAGTCGAACGTGTCTTTGTGTGACGTCCGTGTCTTTGAACGGACCAATCACGGCACGGGACGGGCTCACCTCGTCCCTCGCACCCCCGTATTTTTGGCAGCATCGGTTTCATGGAATATTTGCTCTAAATTCCGTCTAATGGGATGGATATAAACGAATTTGGGAATTGTAATTCGTCAGTAGTGTCGCTAGTGTCTGTCTGTAGTGTAGTGGTGTGCGTGCAGTGTTTGCGTCTTAACGAATTGACAAATTCCGCTAATGATATAATTATTAATATTTTGTTTTCATATCAGTGATAGGTATTTTTTTGTTCAGTGCCATTATTAAAGTATTACGTTATTTTAAAAATAATGTGCGGCATGAAATGCATTTTTTAATTAATGTATTTTCGGAGAGTAATTCCTTTTATGTAGAATTCAAAATGATTTTCTTCGTAAATTAATATTTAACAACGAATCTCATATTTTCATGAAATCACAGTTGTATGTAAAGATCGATTGGATTTGCAAAGCAAACGCCGACAGCCATAATGGTGATGTACTGATTACGCGAGCATTCTAAGAATGTTGCCGGTCTGTCATAATGACAAAACGTAATTTATAGTACAGCTTGGCAAAAAACAGTAGAAGTTAAAAAGCGGCAACATTGTTGTGCGTCCCGTTCGCTTATATAAATTGGTTTGAAAGGGACGACACTACAGTGTTGCCACTTTTTAATTTCTACTCTTTTTTGCCAAGCTGTGGTCGGCCGGTCGGCAGCCGCCGCTTCCTTCGCCATCTTGTAAACGCATGCAAGTGAAGCACCCACATCAAACGTTTATGCCAATATCGATTCAATAAACTCAAACCAGACGAAGATTACAAACTGGTCAGTATTTAAATAATGACATATTGCTGAATGCTAGTGAATCGTAAGTCAATCTTCATCTTTTATCTCTGTCTTTAGGTATTTAAAGAAAAGTAAACAAATAATTTGTACTTTCGGGTAGTTATAACATTTATTGGTTAACCAACCAAATACAAAACCGCCTGGATCAGTCACTGAACGACCTGACTTTAACCTACATTATTTGATCATGTAATGTTTTCATTCATCTACCCTCAATTGGCTTAAGGAGCCATTTGCGGGTAGATTTTGTTTACTTTTATTTAAATACTTAAAGATATAGAATATAACAAACTATAGCGTATTATAAAATATTGAAAGAACAGCTCACAACAAGGTAACGTTTAATTTGAGTGGTTCACGTTGCGTGCGGCGAGGCGCCGACACCCGAGACTAGCTTAGCTGGGAGCTAACGAGGCATGACTTCATTTAAAGCACCTTTTTATTTGGCTTGGTTATGTTTTTTAAGATTTTTTTTTGTTACTTTCCTGAGAATTGCGGTAGCATCGAATATACACGTCGCTTTAGAAGTATGACTGCATTATGAATAAATAAAAATAATTTGGTTACGCTTGAAAATTTTAGCAGTTGCAATAATTTCCCGTAAAATGTTCGCGCAAAGTTAACCGTTTCATTAGGAAGGATGAGAAAGGCGTGTATGTTGGATGTTACCGCAACCAGGAGAGATTCTGTCGCGGAAGGCGACGCTTACCTCCTTTGTGAGACCTGCTAGCAGCTAGCAATAAAATTGTGGTTTTGTGATAAATACAATAAAATTGACAACTTAATAATTAAATAATTGAAACGTAATCATAATTTTTGTACAAGTTTTTAATGTTTAAAAAGAACAGCAATGTATTCAGTACATGTGTGACTGCGGGGAGACGCAACTGCATATTTGATACGTTTACGAGATTTTAGCTAATTGTATTAAGCCATTTTCGTGCTATTTTTGTAATGTTAACTAGGCGCTTGTGTTGTGTTAGTCTTAGTGTAAATTATATTCATTCCTCTCCTGTTTATGTTTCGTGTGAGTCCTATATCGAGGGCGCCTATCTACTCGATCGGGTAGCCGTATTCATTTAAATATTGAAAACTCATTGGGATACCCAACGTTCTCGTGGAGCGAATAAAGATGACATTTCACAAGTCACGCAACGCGGGATTTGAAAACGATACCGCTTTGAAACGCGGTATGGTTTCCAAGGCTCGGCTTAGCGTTGGCGGTCGAGAGTTCATCTGTAGTCCATCGTCGCTCTTTACCATCACAATCACAAATAGGAGAGGAATGCAATGGTCGATAATATCATGTGTTACTGAGATAAGTAGTATTTTTGTACACGGCCGGCGGGGGCGCGGGCGGAGTGTGGCCCCCGCGAGGCGCTAGTGTGTTCAAGTTAATATTATAACCGCATCTACCTCACTTGTAAAGCATTGAAGACTGATTGGAATTAATGTAACGGTGGTCAGATCACCGCTTAGAAGTCTGTTGTCTACTGATACTTTACGCCCAAAAATTCTACTGTGTGCTTTACAATTTAAGATATCAGTTTCGTTTCTACGTACATAGTATTATTGTAATTATTGTGCAACTCGTGCATGACGTGGTGGACAGCAGCCTTTTCTTTTTTTATATCTATATCTTACGTTAACTTCGGTAATACTGTTGAAAGAAGACTGAAATTTTATAAATGTTCCTATATTTTAATTTAGTGCTACCATATTTCGTTTACATTATTTTACCCTTTCGGTAATTATCATTACATTCTTATCTTATCAATTGTATGTGACGCTATATAATGTCATGAAATTTTTGAAAATTTTAATGGAATTTTGTATGGAAATTTAATAAAGTGATTGATAGAACAATGGCGTTATCATTTCATACATATGTAAGTCTTGCATTGAAAATTATTAGGTACCTGCATAAAACCTAAACGAAAAGACTAATCTCTATATTAATTATGTAGCATGTGATGAACGAATACACTGCCACAAATCTCATAGAGTTAAACCAAGAAAAGTCTGCAGTGATGTTGATAGCCCATCACGCAGTGCAAGTGTATTTATCCATCATAATTTCATAGAGATTTGACGTTTAAAATAACACTTGCACTGCGTGGGCTATCAAAATCACTGCAGACTTTTATTGGTCAAACTCTAAACACAGAACCAGTTTTTTACTTACTATTAGTTAATTAGTACAGAATTTAACCGCGGGTGGCGCAAGACCGGTCATTGTGGCAGTCTTTGCTGGGGGAGGCCTATGTCCAGCAGTGGACGTCCTCTGGCTGATATGATGATGACAGAATTTAACAGATGAAGTAGATATGACAAAAGTTGATGTTTGACAGTTTAGTTAGGATCACTAAGGGGTTGTGCACAAATCACGCGAGGTGTTTTCGGCTACTTTTTTAACCCCCCTCCCCCTTGGTGATATTTGTTGAGGTTTTTGGCTACCCTCCCCCGCATAACCTCACGTGTATTTTTTTGAAATTTTTCCAACCGAGCGGTCAAGGCTAAGCACTCCAACATTTCGTAAAATAGACTCGCTGTTTAACGAAACCGAGGTTTAACGAAACGTCTACACATGTGGTAGGTATTTTTACTTAGTTTCGTTCACTTTCGAAAAATAATACACGTGCTGAGGTCCTTATACCCCCCCTCCCCCAACGTGATCCGTCGTGATTTTTTCGTGCCCCCCTTTGTGCACAAGTCCTATAATTCATATAGGGGCATCTAGTTTGAATGCCAAACTTGGGGGCACAATTTTTTCTTAGATATTAGATATTACACCATTATTACATCTCTTCTTCCTCTCTTTGCTTTATGCAGTAAGTAACTGCAGCACTCCGTAGACGGCGTAGAAAAATTTAAGTGTGCTGCTCTGCAGCGGCGCCACCATAATGAATACCAATGAATTATATGGTGAAATGATGTACCTAAAAGGTACATCATGTACATATAATGTTTATGGCTGTACCTGTGATACGAAACTAAATAATTGGCATTGAAAGTGGCGCCGCTGGGGAGCATACTCCCCAGCGGCGCCACACAGTACTCATAGATAGAAATGATATTAGCTATTTTTTTCTTATGTAAATTGATGTACTAATGCTGTTTATTACGTACCTATTGAAAAAAAGAATTATTTTGCATTGATTAGTGATTTTATTTACATTTTAATTCCGCGTTCCGCCTAAACGGTACGAGTTGTAAGAGAGGCGCGCGGGTGAGCGAGATGGAGATAGAAATTCTTCCCGCGGGACCGCGCTCCCGCGGCTCGCTCCGATTTTCAATAATGAATATTTTTGTTTATGCTTTCGTTATGTTTCTGTGTCTGTCCTTCGGTATCAAAAGGAAAATTATATTAAGTACGTTGTATTTTTATATTTAAAAGTATAATATATAATTAAATCACATTTTCTGTATGATAGAGTCAGACCACAGAAAGTATGCAGCGCTAAATAAAAAGTAGCTTTTAGAAATCAGTATGTGCCAACACCATAGAAAATGGATTAAATAGTCTTGATACTTGTGAAATTTCGACCATATTTCGTCATACGTTGTATTTTTTCATAATTAAAAGTATATCTAGACACGCGGTAGCGTGTCCAGCCAAGTTCAAAGAAAAAGGAACTGGCGACGCAGCAACCGTGTGTAATATTACACGAACCATTTCGAGCTACTTTTGACCCCTTCACAACTTGAAACCTACTTTACCTACATAAATGAAATTTGGCACATGTATTCAAACCCCTTAGCTTGTCCAAAATACAAAATTTTATAAACATAGCTCATATAGTTATTGATAAATCAACGTGTAAAAACCGGCATTTTTGTGACTGACTGACATATAGACCAAAAACCTAACCCACTTCTATATGACTTAGAAACTTGATATTTGGCATGAAGATAGACTATTAGGTGTATATAAAGGGAAAAAATTGAAAACTGGAAATTATTGATATTTCGATGGAAAAAAAAATACTTATAGATAGAGATGTACCGACTAGTCGGGAGAGCCGACTATCCGGCCTCATTTGTAGTCGGCGATTAGTCGGCGACTAGTCGGCAAAAATGGCCGATTAGTCGGCACTTTACAAGTGACAGAAAAACAGGGCAAAAAGAAATAAACAGCAAATATTTACATAAGCTTTTCACCAATTTTACCCAAAGTCCTATTTAGGGTGCTCACGAAAACTTTTGTTCGAATTATGGACCGCTTGGTCGCTTTCTTGTCCGATTGTCCGGTTGTCGGATGAAATAAAAAATTAGGATTTTTTTATTTATTACATTTTTTAGCGTTACTATTTATAATATGACGAATAGCGCGACGAAAGGGGTAAAACGGTTGATTTTAAGTGCATCTGAACCGAACTTAGACGAAACTAATGATCTGGCCGACTAGCCGACTAGTCGGCCGACTAATCGGCCATTCTAGCGCCGATTAGTCGGCTAGTCGGCCAAATCAATAGTCGGTACATTACTACTTATAGACCAAAAACCTAACCCACTTCTAGATGACTTAGAAACTTGATATTTGGCATCAAGGTAGATTATTAGGCGTATACAAAAGAAAAAATCTGAAAACTGAAACTTTTTGACAATTGACCGCGCGTTAGCGAGGGTCTTCTTTTCAGCTGAGGCAAACTGCTTTCATGATGAATAGTAGGGTGTTTAATTTTTCCGAATTTTCGATTTTCATCTGACTTTGCTCGAATTTTAACTGATAAAAAAATATTATACGTTAAAAAAATTAAAATCGGTCAACATTTAGAGGTTGCACAACATCAACAAAGATTTTTTAAATAACCAACGACTCTACATCGGAGGGTAGAAAATGGTTAAAGAGGCTACCATCAAAGCAGAGAGTAGTGTGATACTGAACCTTCTACATATAAATAAATTTTAAAATTAGTAGTAAACTTGGATTTTGGTTACTCGATAAATGTTCTAATTAAGATTTTTCAGTTTTTCCACCTGTTTCCAAAGGAAAAGTGCTTTATCGTATTTTAGACCAAATTCAGTTTTCTCATTCGATTTGAGTATCAGTTCATTATATTTTGTCGTTTTAAAACATAGTTCATTTTCACGCAATGTATGGGCCTGGGGTTCTCACTCTACCTTTTCAACTTGTGCAACCTCTAAACGTTATTTGATTCTTTGGATAATTGAAATAGATAGTTTTTTTTTGTATGGGGAGACTCCATTGGTGAGCAAAGTCAGGAAAAATATTACAACTTTTTTTTCTCCATACAAAAGTGAATCAGCCTAATGAATAGAATACTAACTATAGTAATTTCTGTACAAAAAGTAATGATATCCCAACAAAAACATAAATGTGAAATGAGAGCCAAGTTCAATATTAAGAATATGTGTCGTTGTTGACTCGCCGACAAAAGGATTGAGATCTATATGCGTGCCAATGTTCTGTGCTGTGTAAAAAATCTTGAAATTATAAAGGATTTGTCTTGGCTAGTTTATTTTATACCTAATACGTAACGTATAAGTTAACAACTCAAAATTTGCATTAAGTAATTTAATTTTCACTACACCAACCGGTAAAGCTCTCTTGATTGTTCAAAAACTGATAGCAAGGTTGCATTTTATTCACATGTGAGGCAAAGTAATCAAATGCAAAATTTGATTTGTTTTCTTATGTTTGTTAGTAGGATTGACTTTTAAACTATCGCTCATGCTTTGAAACCATGCTTTAGCTTGAAAACGAGCGGTTAAACAACTTTGCCCCTTGTAAAACAACTATTTTTCTTTTTACAGAAACATAAAAATAACGAAAGCCAAAACAAAAATATTATTGATAATAATAAGTTCAAAAACCAAAACCCGACTACCGAAAATCGCAATGAAACAAGATAAAATTCTTATCTCAAACTCATCATTCAGGCCTTTAGCATCATGGCAGATGATTTATGCAGAGTCTGTTAGCGAGGAACAACGTCTCTCGTGGCTGTATAAGCCAATGCGGGACCGGCATTTGCGACCGCATTTATGGCAGCTGAAGCAGGGAGTCATGTCGCCATCATTAGGTGGATTGTGCCTCTTTGCGCGTTTTCGGGCAAGGTCTTGGAACCATGCGTTGTCGTGGATTTCGATCTGGATCGACCTGGATCTCAAACTATCATACAGAAAATGTTTTTAATTAAAAGTATATACTTTTAATTATGAAAAAATACAACGTATGACGAAATATGGTCGAAATTTCACAAGTATCAAGACTATTTAATCCATTTTCTATGGTGTTGGCACATACTGATTTCTAAAAGCTACTTTTTATTTAGCGCTGCATACTTTCTGTGGTCTGACTCTATCATACAGAAAATGTTATTTAATTATATATTATACTTTTAAATATAAAAAATACAACGTACTTAATATAATTTTCCTTTTGATACCGAAGGACAGACACAGAAACATAACGAAAGCATAAACAAAAATATTCATTATTGAAAATCGGAGCGAGCTGCGGGAGCGCGGTCCCGCGGGAAGAATTTCTATCTCCATTTCGCTCACCCGCGCGCCTCTCTTACAACTCGTACCGTTTAGGCGGAACGCGGAATTAAAATGTAAATAAAATCACTAATCAATGCAAAATAATTCTTTTTTTCAATAGGTACGTAATAAACAGCATTAGTACATCAATTTACATAAGAAAAAAATAGCTAATATCATTTCTATCTATGAGTACTGTGTGGCGCCGCTGGGGAGTATGCTCCCCAGCGGCGCCACTTTCAATGCCAATTATTTCGTTTCGTATCACAGGTACAGCCATAAACATTATATGTACATGATGTACCTTTTAGGTACATCATTTCACCATATAATTCATTGGTATTCATTATGGTGGCGCCACTGCAGAGCAGCACACAAATTTAATGCTATATATAGTCGCACCAAACAAAGTCTGCAGCGGATTTGATAGCCCACGCAGTGTCAAGTGTTATGTATACGTCATAATTTCATAGAAGTTTGACGTTTAAAATGACACTTGCACTGCGTGGGCTAATATCAAAATCGCTGCAGACTTGTTACGGTCTGACTATACACGCTCGATACATTACCATACACAATTTTCTTTTAAATATAGTTATTGTCGCAAAGGCTTTCTGCCAAAAGAATACAGTCCAAATCACTTATACTGAGCTTATACTCTTTGGTCCAAATACAATCACTGTGAAATCTTTGCTGTTAAATTAACACGACCAAGGAGAGCCAAAATATTCCGACCGCATGGCAGTGTCATAAAAGTCATGTTGATGTTGACAAAGTCAATACAGCTGTGATCCAAATAAACGATGGGCATCAATTTTAGCTCTTTCTTTTCCGGTTTGGGGAGGTTTTTCGAGTATCCCGTGAAAAGGAAGCCGATCTGTTTCTACAGGCAGGAGGATTTTACTGCCACAGGTATACCTAAGTATAAGCTCATACTTTATTTATTTTATATGATTATTTTCTAGGTAGAAGATACTCGTTACTTTTGAGCTTGATGGCAAGTATTACTTTATATGTTTAATATCTGGATTGATAATCCAGGATCCCAACTAGCCCTAAAAGTAGAAAGTTTTGAAAAATGTTGCGTATTCACATGCAATAATGCCTTATACTAGTCTTACACTGATCATATAGTAGAGTCATAAAAGCTTAATCATGTATGTCGATACAACGGAGCCACGCCGTTTTGTCGACTAAATAGTGTTTAGTTTTAAGTTTATAAAATACATATGTATGTTAGTCTGTAAGGTATATGGGCCTTATATTGTTGCCTGAATTAAATTTGAAAAATATTTAGATAATAGCAATAGGTATTACAGGCGACTTTATTATAGCATCTTATAAATAATTTCTTTATAGATTTTTCCAATTCCAAATTACCTTGCAGTCCTTTTACTCGCATCACCCTCGGGCCGATTCGCGCCCACCCTTGGCTCAAATTAACAAAACATTATTCTAACCGCATCCTAAATATCCCAACAAGCAAAATAGCCCTCGGCCTACTGGAAATGAGCTAAAAACAAAGAAAAGTTTTACTTTCCTTGGTAGATAGCCTGCAGCGTACTACAGTACAGAGATAAGAACCGGCTTTTGTGTTAAGTAACTAAAACGAATAACTTCCCATACTTAAACCGTGACTCACAATCAATGTTGGCATTGTTTGTAATGGCTCCTATACACGATGGGCCAGCGCCGGGCCACTCCAAGGGACGTATTTATGCCGTAGAGGGAGCAATGAAAATGAAATGAAAATGAAAATGAAAATGAAAATTCTTTATTTGCATAAAATATGGTAGGTATAACAAGGTGTTATTGGAAATATATTCCCGTACAGAAACATATTTTGCTGGTTAAGCATGCAAATATTAAAGTGATATTGCTATCTCATTCTACCGCATGGCTGCGTCCCTTGGAGTGGCCGGCGCGGCGCTGGCCCATCGTGTAGAGGAGCCATAAACGCGGGTGCTTGTATTTTCGTAGATGTAAACTAGCTAATCTTAAGTTCGTTTAACATAAAACTTAGGAAATAAAAACCTGAACTGAGGCAGAGATAGATATAATAATCTAGATATACTCGTATGTAGATTCTTTATTTAATAAGTGGACTGTGGGTATTGCACTTTAAAAAACCGGCCAAGTGCGAGTAAGACTCGCGTTTCTAGGGTTCCGTACATAAGTCCGACTCACGCTTGACTGCACATTTCTAATAGGTTTTCCTGTCATCTACAGGTTAAGAACTATTTTGTGTATTTTTTTTTCAAAATTTTAGACCCGAAGGTCTAAAATTCGGGGTTTTGGAGATAGGGGGGGGGGGGAATGGTAATATTATGGCTATTTTCTTAAATAACTTCGAACCTATGTTTTTTAAAATGATAAAAAAACGTGTCCAGCTTTAGGTCACTAATTTACATATGTGTACCAAATTTCAACTTAAGTACATAATTTGTCCAGTACTTTCCGAGAAAATAGGCTGTGACTGACGGACAGAACAGACCGATGCACGAGTGATCCTATAAGGGTTCCGTTATTTCCTTTTGAGGTACGGAACCCTAAAAATGTATGTATACTATTAATACCTACTATTCTACGAAACAGGCGAACCCGTGCGGCGTCTTTCGGATCAGCCGAAGGCCGCCATGACGGACTATGACAAGCTCGTCGACTTGTTCTACAAGCGGCTGGCGGAGCAGCGCCAGTATAACCAAGTATGGCAATGACATATCTATTGGCAATTTGAAAACTAGTGGTGTAATATGTAGCTATAGGCGTGGGCGAATGGGGCCTACGTCCACGGCCTCTCGCTCATCGGCCTCTCAAAGCCAACCTTTTTATTAGTACCTTGAAAAGGGTCCCGCAGATGTGGTTTTCACCCACGGCTACATTGGTTCACGCTACGCCACTGTTGAAAACTTTATTGCATTCACAATGAATTAATGATATACCCTATATACCAGTACGGATATGATGGTCGTATTTGTCTACGTGACAGCGTGATAAAACGGTGTCCGTCTCTTTCTATCCCTAAGTATAAGCGAGGTAAAAAGTGACAGTTGTTTTATCAGGTGGATAAATGTGGATAAAGCGATCCATAATAGGCTTGCAGTTGCAGTTCAGTTAAAGGCCAGCTGTTTGATGTACAGATATGTAGTGCATAATTATTTTCCATCGTATTTTCACGGAAACGTACAAACGTGTCTTGCTGTTTCAGTCAGTTTCAGAACAAAAAGTACTGAGGTTGACTGAAGTAGCATGACAAATACGAACGTTTCCGAGAAAATATGATGGATAACAATTTTGCACTACATCTGTAAGTACCTACGCATATCATGTATTCCAACATTTTAAATATAAACTTTGAAGAAGAGGTTCAGCCAGTTAGCTTGCGAGAAAAATATTTATTATTCATCATCCAAAAAGAATGCATAAAACCTACGCCATGAACACTTAAAGTCGTCATTACTATTTGTGCCCACAGCGCCACAACTAGGTATAAGTGTTATGGCAGACGCTGTCGAAGTAAAAACACCGAACTGTGTATGTTCAAGCAAAATTGAAATTGAATTGAATTGTCGAAGTAACCTTCACACTTTCCAGTAAGGTTTACATTAACTCCCTTGCGCCCGGCATCTTATGGTCTAAGAAGGATACTATAAGGTTCGTTTTCAGCCCCCTCTATAAATTGCACACCTTCAATTGTTTTTACAACCCCTTTGTTGCCCAACCACTGTCACACCCACCGCTGAACAGCTGCCAGGCGCCCGGATTAATTAATAATGATAGTATGGCACACTTAACTAGAGGGATTTCGTTGCTCTATAAATTGCAAACCTATTTCCGTAGCTTGCTCTCCGTCTATTGGTGTTGGAGTGACGTTTGTGTTAATGACAAAGCGTTCTAAGAGTTAAAGCTTTTAATGTGCGCAGGAGATGAAAGAGCTCGACCGTCGCTGGAGCACACAGAAGGTGGTGGAGCGGTTCCCGGGCTGGAACGACGTCACCATCGCCAACCTGCACAGCCTGTTCCTGCTGTTCGACAACCAGGCTAACGGCATGCTCGGCTGCGACGACTTGTTAGTATAAACGTATATTAGAGAGCTCGACCGCCGCTGGAGCACACAGAAGGTGGTGGAGCGGTTCCCGGGCTGGAACGACGTCACCATCGCCAACCTGCACAGCCTGTTCCTGCTGTTCGACAACCAGGCTAACGGCATGCTCGGCTGCGACGACTTGTTAGTATAAACGTATAGAGAGCTCGACCGCCGCTGGAGTACACAGAAGGTGGTGGAGCGGTTCCCGGGCTGGAACGACGTCACCATCGCCAACCTGCACCATCAGCCTGTTCCTGCTGTTCGACAACCAGGCTAACGGCATGCTCGGCTGCGACGACTTGTTAGTATAAACGTATAAAGAGCTCGACCGTCGCTGGAGCACACAGAAGGTGGTGGAGCGGTTCCCGGGCTGGAATGACGTCACCATCGCCAACCTGCACAGCCTGTTCCTGCTGTTCGACAACCAGGCCAACGGCATGCTCGGCTGCAACGACTTGTTAGTATAAACTAGCTACACCTTTCTTTATTTTCAGTGCATTTCTGAAATGTGCCAGTCATGGCACTCATGGCGTCAAAATACTTACTCAAAAATGTCGCCATGCGCGGCTCACGGCTTCATTTCACTGCGTAGATGTCCGATCGGCGCAGCACAGCGAGAAATAGATTACCAATATTTGCGAGGGAGTTCCTTTTAACAATGTCCTCACCATCACCAACCGTTCTTTTCATTCATATGGAATCTACCTTTTCTTTCCACATCACACGTACAGTCACCACACGGGATTGTTATGCCATTTAGGGTTCTTGCTAAATTGGAAATTCTATAGCGTAAGTATTGAACAACCAATTTAGCTAGGACCCTTAATGGCCCAACAATCGCGAAACGTGATGGACCTAAGTACCTACTTACGTTTCTTGCGCAAGCAAATGGTCTTATCATCCGATTCGACAACGTCTATGTGGATTCTACCATGCAGTGTGTATTTTCAGTGGAGCTGTGCTTGAAAGTCTAGGCGATGAGAGTTCTATGGAGCTGCGAAAAGAGAAATTCGCTGCCGCCGACACTGATAACGATGGATGGATCACGTACGACGAATTTCTTTCGGTTAGAGTACTTTTTCATAATTTAGTTTAAAAAAGAGTAAGTTACGTTTATGCGTGGTCTCTTGTCACCAACCAACCCCTAATGTATCTAGTCACATTTTGACTAACCCTGCCTATACTCGTCATCAGTTCTGTCCCTAGGCGTAGGTATATCCACCATGATAAATATCATAGGTACTGTGATGTTGATGCAATTTAAAGTATTTATTAGGTACCGCACTATCGCAGATACCAAGAGTTATAAAGACATCTTACGTCCGTTCTGAGTGTCCTGACTATTTATTGCTTTATTTCAGCTGGTGTACAATTTCAACGACCAAAAAGAAGGGAGCTTGACAGGTCTGGCGCTGCTGTGCAACGAGATCGCGGAGAACATACAATTCGTTAGCAATCTTACGGTCGGCGAACAACTAGAATACGGACTCTTTTGAAATAAAAAATAGTTTATTAAGTAGCATATTTTAATTACTTAAACAGTAGAAATAAAGAAACGCAAAGTTACTGAAACTGAATTAAACAATGCCTAAAAAGTGGAATAAATGGTTATTCCAGATTTTTTAGGCGTCAATTATATGCTCAGCCGTAGAACTTACCGGCTTGTTTGTTTAAAACATCAAACACCACACGGTAGCCCTTACAAAGCTCAATACGGGTGGCTCGTTGAGCGAATCCTGACTATGAATCCGGCAATGCTATATGGCGATACAGTAGATATACGTCCGTCAGGCCATCAATATACGGGTAACTCGTCGTCGCTGAGTGAGTCCTGGTCACTCAGCTCGGCGAGGTTGGGGTCGCAGGCGAGGCAGCGTCCGCGGACCTCGAGCCAGCACTCCCCGCAGTACAGGAACGGGCAGTTCGGCATATCACATGCCTTCCACCCGCTTTCTAAGAGACGTATAATTTGAGATACCTTAAACCTGTACTTAATGTCTATGTGCAAGTAGGTAATTAAAATGTGCCCTTCATAGGCCCGGGGAAGTTTGGATCATACTGTATATTCTTTTACCACGTCTTAGAGTCTGCGCGGAAAGAGAAGTGTCGTAAAATGTATTGGTTCCCTTATATTCTGCGACTCTTCTCTTTCCGCTATACCTACTACTTCATACTATATAAATTGTGACCTTACCAGCATTCCTGGGTTCTATCTCGCCGCAGATTAGGCAAGCCATTCTGGCCGCTGGTAACAGCCGCAGCCAGCCCAAAATATTCGGGAAGCGGAGCAGGAGACTCTCGCCGGAAAGATAGTGGGCCCGTACTGACTGCACAACGAAAAAGTACAGGACACGCTATAAAATCATTTCAACATTTAGATGATTGAAGTAGTTGCTTAAATAAACCGAAACTTGTTATTACTTAAATAAACCGAAACTGCTTAGAATGAAGGTGGGATGTGATGTGACTTGCCTGGACAGCCTTTCTGCGAAGAGTGGCGTCCAATCTCACGCGCTTCTTTAGGATGTCATTGTAGAGGTGCAAGACTCGCTGTTTTTCGCGCCGCGGGTAGAAGTAGCTACAGATCAGCCTGGTGTTGAGAGATCTCCGATAAGTAAAGATTTTCCTAAGAGCTACCAAAAAAAATTGCTGCAATTTAAAGATTACCTTCTCAATCGCGACGTATAAGGGTTGACACAGAGCAGCAGCATTACCCAAAGATACCCCCCGTAGATTCTCAAATAGAAGATGGCTGGCATTATGCGGGGGTGAGGCAAGCAAGTGTTGGTCGCCGTGCCCTGCTCGTGACTTGTACGGAGGTGCGAGATCATCGCGCGGATAGTGTTGGCTACGATTCCTGTCCCTTCCACCTGGATTAGTGAATGCAAGTAAAATATAAAAGATGGTCGGCATAATTCAAGGGTGAGGCAAGCAAGAATTCGTCGCCGTGCCAACACAGACTGTGTTGGCTACGAGTCATAATGTCTTTTTTACCTAAATTAAAAAATCCTTAACTATATTAGATCAGATACATGGTCGATGAGCGAGCTACGGAGCTAGAACAAAGACTTTTAGATCATTCTGGGTTTATATCCTAGCGTTCTCTAATTTTCCCTACATCGGTGGCTGTCAGCTGAATATTGTATGATAATAATACTAACCTCAATCTCCAAATCCCGAGTGCCAGACTCGGCTTCCACCCTAGCATGCTGGCTCACCACATCCAGCGCCTCGTAGAACAGCCGATCCAGCATCACGAACGTGGTAGCTGTCACCACCTGGATCACAAACAACAAAAAACATAAGCTACTGTCTTATTTTCTGAAACATAAGGACATGCCAGAGCTTAATTTCATAAATTGTGTTAAGCCAAATTAGCTTCCGGCGATGCCAACATTTGACCTGTTCCAAAATTGTGGGCATTTTGTTTCTCTAATATTTAATAGTTATTTGTTTTACAAGGGTGCAAAGTTGTTGTTTAACCGCTCGTGCTAATATTGATACCTGAGCAAGCGAAAGCGAGGTTCAAAATTGAACCACGAGCGTAGCGAGTGGTTCGAAAACTGGAATCTTGAGAGTTGCGAGGGTTTTAAAGCACGAGGGTTAAACAAAATTTGTCCCCGAGTGAAACACAAAATTTTTCACCACACCAACCCGAAGCAAATATTAAATGTAAAATATCAAACAAAATCAAATCCAAATTAATGTTATTTAATATTTATCATCCAAAATCATCATTTTAAAGTCAATTCTACCAGCAAACTTATATAAACAACGCGACGCGCGTGTTTTAAACTTATGAAAACGACTCAAATTTTGCATTTGATTACTTTGCCTCACATGTGAATAAAATGCAACTTTGCTATCAGTGTTTGAAGTGCAAAGTAAGCCTTTCCGAGCTGTGTGGTGAAAAATACTTAACACTCGGGAGCAGAATTAGAACTCTGTATGACTCACCTCTAGCAGCACCTTAAGCATCTGCGTCAGCAACCGCTGGCGGTCTGCCGTCGAGTACGCTAAAGAGTATACATCTACGTAGCGGCTGCGTTCCATCTGTGGTATTATGATTTAATAACTTTAATAGGGAGTTAGCACGGAAGGAAATTTCGAGCGCCTATTTCGACCGAAACAAAGGTTAAAGTCGCACCAATAAAAGTCTGCAGCGGATTTGATAGCCCACGCAGCGTAAGTGTTATTTAATACGTCATAATTTCATAGAAGTTCATTGACGTTTAAAATGACACTTGCACTGCGTGGGCTATGAAAATCGCTACAGACTTTTTACGGCCTGGCTATAGGCACTGGTCCCACCGCGAGCTAGTAAGCTATGAACTATCGGCTATAAACACGAACAAAAGATAAGCACTCCCGTGTAAATAAAAGAGACACGGCGATATTTATAGTTACTCGCCCAGCGATGAGCTATAAATATCGCCGTGTCTCTTTTATTTACACGGGAGTGCTTATCTTTTGTTCGTGTTTATAGCCGATAGCTCATAGCTTGCTAGCTCGCGGTAGGACCAGCAGTGCCATATAACCAAACTGAGTAGCCATTACCAGGCGTTCCGCTCTGTCGAAACTCTATGACCATTTTTCATACACATTGTATGTATGGACTCACGTTTATATGCCATGACTATTTTTACATTACGTATACACTTGACGTGCCCCTCCCCCGCAAAAATCGGTAGACTGTTTTGTACAGAAAATTACAGACAATTCGTCTCCATTTGGTTATATTCTCCAAGACCTTACCCAAAGATACAAAACTGTAATTTAAATCATCATCATCATCATACCCTTGCCCTTTATCGCCCACTGCTGAGCATAGGCCTCTCTTCTAGTACGCCACTTGTCCCGGTCCTGAGCTAATCCAGAATTAAGTGACCCGCAATTTTCCGGATGTCGTCCACCCAACGAGCCAAACGGACGCCAGGCGCTTCTTTCATTTATTTAAATAATTACCTTTTTCAGAGGCAAAAGCGTGTACTGACTCCTCATAAGCCTCCGCCTCTCGATCTTTCTAAACAAGTCGGTGATATACACGTTATCGAACTCTATGTTGGTGAGGAATAAATCGTGGTATGCCTGTGCTGCCACGGCTATCCGCAGGAACAGTATGGCTTGGCACACGTTCACTACGACGAGGGCGTTCTGAATGATTGAGAATTTTTCTTCGAAGGCTTGTTTTACGCGATCGCCAGTCTCTTTCGCGGCCTGAAATTCATATTATTTTTAGTCACGAGTAGGTACGAGTCTCGTGTTTCAGAAAATGCATACCAAAAAGTTTTTGATTAGGTATAGAAGAGTGCCTAGAAACTAAACAACTATTAGGCTTTACGTTTGACCTATTAAAATAGATGGATGTACTGCGCTACATGTTTTGCAACATAATGTATGGACCCGTGCCGCGCCTTCCACATAACCGTCAAGTTCACAATTTTTAGGGTTCCGTACCCAAAGGGTAAAACGGGACCCTATTACTAAGACTTCGCTGTCCGTCCGTCCGTCTGTCACCAGATTGTATCTCACGAACCGTGATAGCTAGACAGTTGAAATTTATCACAGATGATGTATTTCTGTTGCCGCTATGCTATAACAACAAATACTAAAAACAGAATAAAATAAAGATTTAAATGGGGCTCCCATACAACAAACGTGATTTTTGACCAAAGTTAAGCAACGTCGGGAGTGGTCATTACTTGGATGGGTGACCGTTTTTTTTTTGCTTTTTTTTGTTTTTTTTTTCATTATGGTACGGAACCCTTCGTGCGCGAGTCCGACTCGCACTTGCCCGGTTTTTTTTTCTTAAACTTTCCACATCTTAAACAATCAACGAATCTATGTCCATACTCAAGCCTCTACACCATTTTCTTGAGTACCGTCAGCAGCAGAATTTGCTAAGCGGGCCAGGTGTTCAAAATGATCTCAACGCGACTTTATTGTTAAGAGAATAAGAGCGTGTCAAGGTTATTTTGAACACCTCGCCCGCTTAGCAACTTCTACTGCTGTAAGTACCTGAACATCAGCATATGCATCATTTTCATTAGGTTCTTGATAGCGTACAGATATTTCATCGGGACCTTTCATTAACTCAGCCTTGGCTTCTTTGAGGGCCGCGTAACCAACACCTAGCCCTGCAGATATCTGCGAAGAACATTAAAATATGTACTAGTTAGGTAGTAGGTTCCTAGGTATATAGTCTAACCTATAGCAGTAGCACAGAATAAATAATAGTACTAGGTACAGAAGACTCACTCTCTAACAAAACGCGTCTGTCACGATCAGCACAGATATGGGCGCTAGATGGCGATAGCGCCACGCGCGACGGCTTATGGCAAACCCCAAAATTGGGGTCGAACGGATGGACTTTTAGCTACCTGTAGCAAAGCGACGAAATCGCGGAGTGAGCCACGCCTGGCAGTAGGTACCTAGATAATTTTCAATCGCCTAGGTGTTTTGTACTTAATTAAGTACTTACAATAATATGTAGACAAGTTATTCAACGACGCACTCCACGATGTCATTTTGCAAAATATAGAAACCGGAAGTCTATTAAAAGATATTTAAAAGCGACCAAACTTCATAGAATCGATGTAAAAAAAAATCACCTGTTTCCTATTCTCGGATTTATTGAGACATCGGGACCCACCATATGCAACACGTTGCATGTGGATTGTAGCCGCAAAAAGTAGGTATACTTTACGAGTATGTTTTTGACATTTTGCTATTGCATTTTGCACTTTATCAGAAGCTTGTAGAATACTTTTTACAATGTCCTTTGATAGTTGACTTGAGCTTTAGAACATCAAGCCCTCATGGGTAGTAACTGTAGTGAGGTCATAAACTTGTACCTACTGTCCTTAAAAGCAAATAAATGTATAATACCTACTGATCTTCCCCACGAAACCTTTTCTTTTATATAAAATAAGTATATATTTATGAACACATACCTTATTAACGCTGTTTAAAAACGCCTAATGTTGTTTAACGCCTACGTTACAGTTGGTCTTTGAGCAAAAAAATTGGAGGAATATTTATTGTTTTATTATAATTTAGGTAGGTATAATATAAAGTTAAAATGAGTAAACCTGCGTTCTGCTGTCACAAATGCCAGCCCCCAGCGCGCTTGGCACGTCACATGCCGCTCGCGTCATCAGGGGCGCGCAAAACACAGACGCGACGTGCCACGGCAGCTTCTCGGCGCACCTCTGCCACGTCTGGAACCAACCAGCAGATTGGATCTAGCCTTTTGAACTCCAAACGGCACATCCATTTGCCGTGCCATGACGCCACGGAGGTAAAATTTAGTTTTGTGAATATGCCAACCTAAAAGTGGGGTGTTTTTCAGTAGATTTTCATCAATAAACGATCGATGTCAAATGCCGTCTTTGGCTTGGTTGTCACGGTTTTGCATTGACGTCAATCCGTCTGTGGCGTTCAAAAATCTAGCACACGTTCGTTCAACCGCAACCAGCAATGCACAAAGCCGCAGATAGGCCAACGAAGACCCACAAAGCCCACAGGCCATCATCGATGACCAATCAAGGACAAAGAAGCCATAGCCCACGTTAGGGCATAGAAAAAGACCGGCGACAAGAAACGGCCAAAAACCCAAAAAGGTACCTAAAGTTGACGCTTTCCGGGCTGAGAGTGAGAACAGAAAGAAAATTTCTTGCCTGTGACATCCGCTCCTGGGTGCGCGACACGGCCGCCGACAACACGTTGTTACAACGGTATTCAGTTTTCTTGAGATATTCTTTCTGGTATACCTCAGTTCGTTGGTCTTTTGGCAAAATTCTAAAAGCATATTTTAGCTTTTAGTTGTGGTTTCTCAATATTATGATGAGATTTAATTTAGATTTGATTTATAGTATTGCAGCCAGAGGTTTGCGCGATCGATATCAGTAAGGCATGTTTGTTCCTGATGATGATCTGCATAAAGAAGTCTCATTAAATTGATATATATTCTGCTGAATTTATATTCACAGGTGTGAATCAACCTACCTGTGAATACAAGCCAATTATAGGAACTCACAGGTAGTAACATAATACTAAATTAGAATTTTTTAAATATTTAAATACCTTAAACGACTAATTATTAGGTTAAATTCCTTGGATTCTTAGTAAGACGCGCGCCGAACACAGCCATTTCCCATTTGTTGACAATTTTACGCTATAAAATACTCGTACCAATAACAGTTCTTACTGATATTTGAACTCGATGTGAGCGGAGCGATTCCCTTGGATCAAATCGTCGGCTGTGCGCGTCAGTTCAACACTCTGATGCAGCTCGGTGGTTGCTTCGATCTCGCTTTCTATTGGTGCAGTCACGTCTTGGAAGTAACTGGTGAATAAGTAATTATAATTAAATCAACATCTGTTAAACTTGAGAGTTCTAAATCGACGCCTGCTTGATATCAAACTATTTTATTTTAGTTTGTCAGTGAAAAGATACTTACAATGAATATATTATATGTAGGTAGACCTCATCTGAGATGTTGTTTGAGTCGGCTTCCAACGACCGCACCTACCTACTCGGTAACTGTAGTGGAACTTAATGTTATACTATTTTATTTTCTTTAACTAACTTAGAGGTTCCAATGTCCGACACAGCTCTAAAAATCGACAAGTACAAAAGTTGACAGCAAGGTGTCGCATATTGGGTCTTAACATGTCGATTGTTGGGGTGTTTACGCTACCTGCCACTGAAAAGTACAAAGTGAAACCTATTTTTGTAGAAGATCCACTATGCTTTAAGGTGCGACATGCCAAACAATGGTAGGGATTGGACAATATTAGGGACCCGATCTATCGACATTGTTGCCAATTTGTAATCTCCTTATTACTGCAACTTCCGTTATACCTATCCAAAACAGAACTGCCACTAATAAATCTCTTTCCGATTACTAGAATATTAGAGAAAAAAACGAACTTTAGAGTCTCTGCAGCTTGTCTGATCTCGTCTTCCATCCCCTCTACGGTTTGGCGCAGCGGGCGCGCGATCAGTGTGTCCCGCACACCGGACAGGTTATGGGCCAACTCGTTACTACACGCGAACACTCTCACCACCTCACGAGCGTTTAAACTCATGTTCATGATGGGCCCTGAAAGTTTTCGATGTAGCATAAGTAAAAAAGCGGACAAGTGCGAGTTGGACTCGCCCACCGAGGGTTCCGTACTTTTTAGTATTTGTTGTTATAGCGGCAACAGAAATACATCATCTGTGAAAATTTCAACTGTCTAGCCTGCCTGACAGACGGACGGACGGACAGCGGAGTCTTAGTAATAGGGTCCCGTTTTACCCTTTGAGCACCTACGGAACCCTAAAAACAGCAATGAGAAAAACAAAGTTGCTCGCGATTGCATTGTCAACTAAAATGTATCGCATCTCTGGTACTGAAAAGGTTTTAAAACATATAGACTTGCTCTGCAACTGCAAAATTTGCAAAAGTCCAGGGAAGCAAATAACAAACTGCGTGATAGACTGATAGTAAAACTTTATTCTAAGCAAACTAAGAGTAGGTATAGTCGAATACTGTAAAATTTTGGCCGTATACAACATGAACTTAATGTTGAAAGGGCTTAAGTTAAAAGCAGAGCAGGCATGCACTGATTAACCCATTGACCGCCACTACTGACGGCTGTGGACGTCATCGGCAAGTATTGCCAAGGACGCTAACGACGGCTACAGCCGTCAGCTTCGACAATGCAATAGAGACTTACGCGGGACTCCGTAAAGTTCAATTTCGCTTAAATAATCGCGATCGCCTGGCGTTCGGGGCACGGCATATTCCCTCGCCGTCTGGCGGTCAAAAGGTTAACAATAAAGCATACCAATACCAAAAGTTAAGGCTGACGAGGGTGGGAAAGAAGTGGACAAAGCTGCATGTCCATATTGTCCATTGAGGCGGAGACTAGCGGAGATGTGTATGGAATCCGCGAGATGACAACCAATGCTATTGGTTGATTCCCCATATCACCGCCTCAGTGGACAGGAAGCCTAAGTATGCATTATCATCATCATATCAGCCCTTTATCACCCACTGCTGAGCATAGGTCTCTCTTCTAGTACGCCACTTTCCCGGTCCTGAGCTAATATCTCATCCAGAAGTGACCCGCAATTTTCCGGGTATTTACCCAACGAGTAAGTATGCGCTTACCAGCAACAACATAAGTCAGTATTAACCCCTTCAACACGCGGCGGCCGTCCTTGCCGAGGTACATAGGAATAGTTAGCAGGGAAATGCATCGTATTTGGATTGCGGCTACATTTAATAAACCTGAAATTAAATGATGAATTGCGCATTGTAATACCTACCTACTATTAAAAAACTGTTAAGTACTTGAATACCTATAAACTCATATTGTCTTTTTGCATTTATTTAGCATCAAAAGTAAAGTGAAATCAGTCAAGAGCATTTCGGGCCAGTCTCAATGTAGGCACAGAAGAAATAATAGTACTACCGTACAGAAAGGACACTTCCTACAAACCCGAAGTTTGACAGCGGTTCAGGGTCGAATCATGCTATCCTTTTCTAATATATGGCACTATCCCTTCGGCTATTTATTGTCAAGGTTGTCAAAATTCAAGCCATTTATCTTATCAGTGGTCGTTGTGGTCGTGCACGCAAAAGGAAAGTCAAGTCTCGGAGCAATGCTGAGCCAAACGGAGCAGAGTTGTCAGAAGTGTCTCCCCACTGATGTCAGGATACAAAGTAGGTAAGTAAGTCATGTATGGTCAGTATGGTGCGACAATGCACACTTAAGCGTAAAAGAGCTCTATTAACTCTTTTCATTGTATTTTCTACATTTTCGTAAGGATAGAAAATTGTATGGTATTTGCTTATAAGGTTTATTTGTTGTGAGAGTGATATTTTACTCATGATACTAAATATGGTTATAGTGCCATAAAACTGGTTATTGAAGCGAATTCTAAGTAAGTGAAGATATGAAATGACTAACCAAGGGTAACACTTAGAACCATAGATACAACACGTCCCACATCGTAAGGCATCAAGCCACTAAGCATAAAGTTATAGTACAGCTGCCCCAACCCAAAACCACCGACGAAAGCTACACAGGCTCTTAGGCACTTTACAATTCCTTTGACTACCATATCGAAATGAAAGCGTTTAATATACTTTTGTAGTTACATATACCTACATAAAACTATTTTATTAAGCACTGTACGGTTCAAATAATTCTCTTATATTATATTTATTCAAATATAACACTAATATTGGTATAAAACAAACCAATTTCCATAGAAAATGTCACTCTGTCATGCGACTCTTGCGTCAACGGAAAGCCAACGTCACTTCATTTTGAACTACATCGTCTTTCGGAAGAGGTGAAGGTGTCAGTCGACAGGTTTTTGGCTATAGCTAAGGGTGGTATCACAGACAAAACATCCTCCAGACTGAGCATAGTACCGCTACCCCCTGCCACGCATACGGTAATTTTACTCCATGTTCGAGTCGAAAGTGTCTTTGTGTGACGTCCGTGTCCTTGAACGGACCAATCACGGCACGGGACTTCGCTCACCTCGTCCCGCGGACCAATTTCTTGGTCGAATGTGTATTTGCGTCTCGCATTTTGTTACCACTGCCAAGATTCATCACTTTATAAAACAAAATCCCCCGCCGAGTCTGCTTGTATGTTGGTATGTATGTTCGCGATAAACTCTTGACTACTGTATGGATTTTTAATGCAGTTTTCACCTATGAATCCTATTTCTTGAGCAAGGTTTAGGTGCATTATTTGTTCAAGTTTACCCGTGCGAAGCCGGGGCGGTTCGTTAGTCGACTATATGTGTAAAGTCTACGATAATATCGCGCCCCTAATAAAAATCGAAATAAAAATAATAGAAAAATATTTCTCGATCAATATTTATTTTATAAGTCTTATAAAATTCAATAGTTAACTACATTGTATAAAGAGAAATCAGACGACATTTTATTGAGAAACTATAAAAACAAAATGCCTTAAGCAGTTAACAGCGCATTCAAAATGCCATTTACAATAAATTAACGATCACAGAGGGCCTACCGCGAACCACGTTCGACGTGTTGCCTCTCTGTCGCACTTGTAAATTCGTACGTAAGTGTGACAGGGAGGCAACACGTCGAACGTGGTTCGCGGTAAGCCCTCTGGTGCCGTTGGCCCGAAGTACCACGTCATGTACTCAATTTTTTTTAATATAAAATATAATCCGGCCAACCAACCACGTTAGTATACATAGTACTAGATGTAGTGAATGGCCATTTTCATTAAACTTGTACTTTAATGCGCGACTTAAGTCGTGTTTCAGTACCTAACGTCTAATCGTTACAATCCTGACAAAATGTATAGGATTTGACATTAACCGTCAGTTTTGTAACGATTGCTAACCGGCCGTTAAAGGTGCACAGTTAAGTGAAAATGCTCGAATAATCCTTTACCATCGTATTTTCACGAAAACGCGCGAATGTGTTATGCTATTTTAGTCAGTCTCAGTACTAAAAGTACTGAGGTTAACTGAAGTAGCATGGCAATTACGAACGTTTCCGAGAAAATACGATGGCAATGGATATATCACTCCATCTGTAACTAGATATATGGATATAGCAGAGATAATAGTAGAAAACATATTCGCATTCCTTTTACAGGGCGTTCAGCACCAAAATATATGTCACCGCTGGGGCCCATTTCTCGAAAGATATTAGACTAATATTATTAGTCCACGAACTGTCAAATCGTATGGGTTGCCATGGCAACACACTAATAATATTAGTCTAATACCGTTTGAGAAATGGGCCCCTGGTTGGCCTGACTATAGTTGAAGTCCAGGGATAAACATTTGGTTGAACATACAGTTTTAGCTACAATATTACACCTTATTATCAGAAAATAAGGTATAATTTTGTGTGGACAGTCAGTTAGCTTACACTAAATTCTAATACTTCACAATGAAGAGTAAATGTTATTAAAAATTTGTGCTACATCAGTATAATGGTATAGTTACAATCAGTGTTTGTATATTAATATTACGGGTAAAATCCATTTCCAAAATCAGACTTTTTATGGATACATCAACATAAAGAGTAGATATTACTCTTTGATTGTAGAAATGCCAAATAAATACCTATACTATATAGTATAACATATGAGAGCGAAGAGAATTTTCGATGTTGAAGAGTTATTTATTGACGTATTATTTTCTTACTTGGACACGAAATCATATTCTTTATCATACGTCAACTAATTCGGATCATAATTTAAACAGATTTTGAGAATGTAACTTACACGCAAAACAGTCACGTTATCTTTTTATAAAGTGTTCGAAATAAATACGAAGGAGCTGTCCATAAATTAGGTACGTCATCGATTTTTGACCCCCCCTCCCTAAAATCATCCAAAAATCATGCTCCGAATGACCCCGTTTCCTCCTGTGTGCTACCATCATCCGATGTCCAGACCCCCCCCCCCCCCCTAATTTTAAATGACGTATTTTATGAATAGCCCCGAATAATTTTAGCGCAGTTATTTGCGCTGTGGGAAATGCAATGTTATATAGTCCAAAAATATCAGAAGTAGGGTCACGCTGAGATTATAGAAAAAAAAAACAAGTATGTTTCCGAAAGTTAAGGATACCGAAGCCAATTTCAAGTTGTATACTTACAACAAAACACAGATAAACAATGTCAGAAGTACCTACTTCTTCTTCGAAGAGCTTCAAATTCCAACACTAGTTCATGTCAGCAGTTAGCAAATCCTGAACAGGCATTGCGACGCACCATTAGAAGTCTGTATACAGCAGTAAACTGCTTTAGGCTGATTATCAATGTTTATAGCTCCCATGTCGTAAGCTATCCAGAACAGAAAGGAGCAATGTGTAATCCTTTATGGTCATTCAGTCCTGCCTACGCCTGCGCAGTGGGTCCGGGCGGCATGGGGTCCTCAGTGACCTCGGTGACCATGGGCGCGTCCTGCGGCTCGGGGATCTCGCAGATCTTGGGCCCGTACAGGAGCAGGTAGGCGCAGTGCCAGTCACCTGAAATTATATACGGTTATTTCTTATCAAACGAAAACCGGTTTTTCCAAACCGTTATCATGGACTTGGCTCATAACCTTTTAATTTCGGTTCCGTTCGTAAAATCGTTTGTTTTAAACCGGTTTCTAGGAGAACATTTTCATAAAGTTCTTGTCAGATTGACTGGTTTAGAACAATAAAAACTGGTTACTTCCTATGCCGGCCGGCCGTTTCGTCGATCGTCGAATAAACCGATTTATTTAGGTGACAGTAAATTCTTAAAACTTTCGCATTCTCATGATATTTCGGAGTAAAATTGAAATAAACCGGTGTTTACCACTATTTTTTAAACCGGTTCCGAGCCTTGTTTCATGAAATGTCCCAGGTGCTGCCCCGCAGCACCCAGGCCACGTAGTGCCTCGGGCCCAGTACTCACCTCCGCCGCTGAGCTTGAGCACCTCCTCCTCGGACACGGGCGTGACGGCGTCGTCGTCACAGCGGAGCCACGTGTTGCCGCGCAGCACCCAGGCCACGTAGTGCCTCGGGCCCAGTACTCACCTCCGCCGCTGAGCTTGAGCACCTCCTCCTCGGACACGGGCGTGACGGCGTCGTCGTCGCAGCGGAGCCACGTGTTGCCGCGCAGCACCCAGGCCCCGTAGTGCCTCGGGCCCAGTACTCACCTCCGCCGCTGAGCTTGAGCACCTCCTCCTCGGACACGGGCGTGACGGCGTCGTCGTCACAGCGGAGCCACGTGTTGCCGCGCAGCACCCAGGCCCCGTAGTGCCTCGGGCCCAGTACTCACCTCCTCCGCTGAGCTTGAGCACCTCCTCCTCGGACACGGGCGTGACGGCGTCGTCGTCACAGCGGAGCCACGTGTTGCCGCGCAGCACCCAGGCCCCGTAGTGCCTCGGGCCCAGTACTCACCTCCGCCGCTGAGCTTGAGCACCTCCTCCTCAGACACGGGCGTGACGGCGTCGTCGTCACAGCGGAGCCACGTGTTGCCGCGCAGCACCCAGGCCCCGTAGTGCCTCGGGCCCAGTACTCACCTCCGCCGCTGAGCTTGAGCACCTCCTCCTCGGACACGGGCGTGACGGCGTCGTCGTCACAGCGGAGCCACGTGTTGCCGCAGCACCCAGGCCACGTAGTGCCTCGGGCCCAGTACTCACCTCCGCCGCTGAGCTTGAGCACCTCCTCCTCGGACACGGGCGTGACGGCGTCGTCGTCGCAGCGGAGCCACGTGTTGCCGCGCAGCACCCAGGCCACGTAGTGACCGCTGGTCGCCGAGCGGCCCTTGTGCGTCAACACGGCTTGGAGACGGTAGTACCCGCTGTTGTTGCTACCTACGTCTGTAAACAAAAAAAATTGAGACTTCAATCCGCATTATGGCTCACGCTTAACGCGCATGACATAGAGTCAGACCAAGTTAAGTCTGCAACGATCCAACGATCTTGATAGCACACGCAGTTCAAGTGTTATTTTATACGTCATAATTTCATAGAAGTTTCTCCTTCTTTTGACCTCAGAAATGCGTGGTTAAAATACTTAAAATCTCTCGCATTCCTCGTGAGCACCTTGTATAATGAAGCCACATGAACATCAGTTGTCGCTCCGCTGATGCGTTGAGGAACGATAGACATCATAATGAAAAAAAAAATTGGAATATATGATTGGAAATACACAAAGTTAAACAAAAAATGTGACGTTTTCAACGAAAAGAAAAACTTTATCCGTTGTCGACCACGTGGTAGGTTTATTAAAATTTTGTAGCTTTATGAATATAAGTAACCATTTGGTGGACCCGGGTATGTCCTTCCTCCTCCAATTGAGGGGGGATTTAAATCTTCTCGGGGCAGAGGTGTACGGTTGGAGCCGGTAAAGGTTTATTTGACGTTCATAAGCGCATTGTAATATGCCTACTTGAATAAACTATTTTTTATCTTTTTTTATCTTATCTTTATCTTAAACTACGTCCAAGACCACCGGTGGACGGGCAGCAGCGTCCCTCAAATTCGGTGTACTCGACTGCGATCGCCAACCCGCCTGCCAAGCGTGGCGATTATGGCATTCACCCCCCATAGGGGGAGGCCTATGTTCAGCAGTGGACGTCTTATGGCTGAGATGATGATGATGATTTGGTGGAAAACGTCACAAATTATCTTGACGAACAAAAGTCTGTTTCACAAACTTACCATCTTCAAACCAATATGGCAATGCTTTCTTAGGTTTGGAGTCCTTTTTGGTGTCGCCGTGGTTCTTATTCTTCGCGTGTAACGATGACTCGACTGACGCGTCTTCTAATTCCTGCAACAGGAATATTCATTTAATTTATTTCCACACTTACTTACAACTATTTTTACAGGTAAACCTAAGACAATAGTGTAACTATTAAAAAACATATCTAAAGTATGTCATTTTGTCTATAACATAATATATACAATTCTCATATTGTGAATTCATTCAAAGAACTTGAGAATATGTCAAGATTTACCACTATTATTTAGTTAGTTTAGCTAATAAAAATAAAATACATATAGCGTTATAAAAACTGATACAAATACTATAAAATCAATATATATTTACTAAGATGACTTAAAACTAACAACCTCATTAAGTTTGAGTCTGTGCGGAAATATAAATCTCACGACATCTCACCAGGGGGAGAGGGGAGGTCAAAAAATCCTCAAGAACCTCTCACGTAATTGTGACAACTAAAATCACTTTAAATCCAACGCAATAAAGTCCGTTTTACCTTGAACTATCGATATTCCTTATCGGTATGAACCTCGCTTGCAACTCCGGTGTACACAGCTCGTACACATCCAATTTGACAGGAATCTTAACGTCTTTAATCTTCTAATATCCGTTGACTACCTAAAATGAATCTAAACCCATCGTAATAAAGTCCGTTTTACCTTGAACTTATTCCTCAACGGCATGAGCCTCGCTTGCAACTCCGTTGACTATCGAAAATGAATCTAAACCCATCGTAATAAAGTCTGTTTCACTTTAAACTTATTCCTCAACGGCATGAGCCTCGCTTGCAACTCCGTCGACTACCTAAAATTAATCTAAACCCATCGTAATAAAGTCCGTTTCACCTTGAACTTATTCCTCATCGGCATGAGCCTCTCCTGCAGCTCCGGCGTGCACAGCTCGTACACATCCAGCTCGACGGGGAACTTGACGTCCTTGAGAATCTTGGCGTAGATGGACTCCTTCTCTTTGAAGTAGAAGCGGATGAACTGCACTGTCAGGTATGCTGGGAGACGGCAGATTTTTGACTGAAACATACATTTAGTGAAATCGCTACAGAAACATAAAACCATATTCTTTCATTTTTTTTTTGGTTCGCTGAGCACTGAACAGGAACTTGACACGTTCTCGTTCAAACCGTTACATTTAATTGAATAATTAACTTATTTTATTAGGTGGGATGATAATTTCCCACCTGTTGCTGAACTTTATTTTAATGCGGTTCAATTTTGAATAATTTCTAAACCCTTATGCCTCCTTATAAAGGGTTAACAGATAAATCAAGAAAACTCCAAGTAAAGTGTCATTCTATGGAACTTGCTAACTATCTAAACAAACCCCCATATTGAGATTGTCTCTGAATGATGAATTTACTAGTGACTTTTGTTTACATAGTTAGCAAGTTCTATAGAATGACACGTTACTGCTTCTTATCGTGAAGATCAGACAAGAAAATGAATATAAAAGTTACCGTTTTTGTGTAGATCGCATCTCTCCCCAGCGTTTCTGATAGTTTTGTGATTTGCTCTGACATTTTCTGTAAAAAAACAAATCATGTAAAAATAAGTTTAATAATATTGTGTGATTATGAAAGACAGTTTGCTGCACTTATAAAAGTGTAACACATGGTAACTGCAGCACCTCTATTAAATTTGACACTTGTAGTAGTGGTCGAAATAAGAGTCCATATCTGCAATATGCATATACATGAATTTCAAAACAAGTAAGTTTTAATTGGTAACTCGGTACAAAGAATCACTCGAATCAAAATGTGTTTAAAATGACTAAATATTTTACTAACAGCTTATGACCATTTGTTTTTTTGTTATTTAAATACACAACAGAGGCTTTTAATTTAAATTTGATGTTACCATTCAAATTATACTCAAAGCCTGCGCAAACAGGCGGAGCGCAGCGCAGATCATCGAAGAGGATTTCTTACACGCAGTGCACACTGACGAAGGAAAATACCCCACCGATACCGTCAGCCAGCGCCGCCAGCGCTCACTGATGTCCTGGCCGCGTAGCCAAGATGCCAATCGCTTACGCTCCGTAGCGATCGAAACGCAACTGTCACTGTTGCACTAATATGGAAGAGTGATAGAGAGACATAAAGCTTTTCGTTGTCGAAGCGATATCGATTGTAACCTTGGCTAGGCCGGCTGTTATAACATTACTCACAGAGCGCAGCCCCGACTGCAGGTACTTGACGTCCTGTGAGATGAAGCAGGACAGCTGCAGGAACGTCTCGCGCGCCTTGGTGGGGGTCTCCTCGGCCTCCGAGCACACTAGCTCCACGTCCAGAGTGCCGCCGAAGTACTGCTCCACCACTGATGTCCTGTTATAACATTACTCACAGAGCGCAGCCCCGACTGCAGGTACTTGACGTCCTGTGAGATGAAGCAGGACAGCTGCAGGAAGGTCTCACGCTCCTTGGTGGGAGTCTCCTCGGCCTCCGAGCACACTAGCTCCACGTCCAGAGTGCCGCCGAAGTACTGCTCGACCACTGATGCCCTGTTAAGTATAACATTACTCACAGAGCGCAGCCCCGACTGCAGGTACTTGACGTCCTGGGAGATGAAGCAGGACAGCTGCAGGAAGGTCTCGCGCGCCTTGGTGGGGGTCTCCTCGGCCTCCGAGCACACTAGCTCCACGTCCAGAGTGCCGCCGAAGTACTGCTCCACCACTGATGCCCTGTTATAACATTACTCACAGAGCGCAACCCCGACTGCAGGTACTTGACGTCCTGGGAGATGAAGCAGGACAGCTGCAGGAAGGTCTCGCGCGCCTTGGTGGGGGTCTCCTCGGCCTCCGAGCACACTAGCTCCACGTCCAGAGTGCCGCCGAAGTACTGCTCCACCACTGATGCCCTGTTATAACATTACTCACAGAGCGCAACCCCGACTGCAGGTACTTGACGTCCTGGGAGATGAAGCAGGACAGCTGCAGGAAGGTCTCGCGCGCCTTGGTGGGGGTCTCCTCGGCCTCCGAGCACACTAGCTCCACGTCCAGAGTGCCGCCGAAGTACTGCTCCACCACTGATGCCCTGTTATAACATTACTCACAGAGCGCAGCCCCGACTGCAGGTACTTGACGTCCTGTGAGATGAAGCAGGACAGCTGCAGGAAGGTCTCGCGCGCCTTGGTGGGGGTCTCCTCGGCCTCCGAGCACACTAGCTCCACGTCCAGAGTGCCGCCGAAGTACTGCTCTACTATTGATGCCCTGTTATAATGAACATGTTCTTTAGTTAGCATTATACATATGTAGAAGGGTTCCTGTGAATTTATCTTTACTCCTCTAGGGTACTTACGAGATTTTTTTTTAAAGTGTAATTTTAGTCAATTCTGGCTCAACATATTTCTTAAATCCGTTTTGAGTATTTCAACATTTGTAGATCGATATTTGACTACGAGTAAAATTACCCGTTGGACCTGTTTTTAAATAATTTTATAATGAATATAATGATGTGATCTTTTATTTTCAAAACCTTTGGAAAAAAAGTAAGTCAATTATTTGTTGCTCATCCAGTTAGAGTAAGAGTCGGTTGCATCAAACTGTATGTCATCGTTAAAGAGTTCGCTTTGATTGTATGGAAAGTTTCATAGTAAACCGCCGCGGCGCGCCGGGTGACGTTGATCAGTCTGTCAAGTGCGGATGGTACAACCGGCATTAAGGGCCAGTTGCACTAACCACATTTGACAGACTGGGCAACGTCAGCCAGCGCGCCCCGGCGCCTTACTATGAAACTTTCCATACATAAAAATTTTGCGAACTCTTTAACGATACGAACAGTTTGGTGCAACCGACCCTAAGACTCGTATAAAATACGGACCTGTCGGCGTTAACCGGCGGCGGCGGGGACACTGGCAGACGCTGCTGCAGCGCGCGCACTATCTCCGTCCAGCACTCGGAGGCATCCTGGATTAATACAATTTATTAAGTTACTTTGGTTGAAAAAAGTAAGTAAAAAAAGCCTGGGTTCTCACCAAAGACATATTATTTAAATTTAACGTTGACCAGCGGGCACATGAGAGAAAAATGGTGACGTCAAGGTCACATTGAGAGACCGTAAAACGAATGAGACAGCAGAGCAAGGTCACGGATGTTGTAAAATGCGTAGCTAATTTGAAGTGGGAACGGGCTGGTCGTATAGCACGAAAGAACGATTCGTGGAGTAAACGACTACGGTTCGGATGGGATCCGGATCGGACGTAGTACAACTGACCTGCTGCGCTAGGTGTCCGCCGGGAGCCCGCTCGGCGAAGCGCGGCGCGGTGTTGTGCAGCGCGCGCAGCATGCGCGCCGCCGCGCTCGCGCATGCGCCTGCGCCGCCGCCCTCCAGCGCCGCCACCGTGTCGGACACTGACCTGCTGCGCTAGGTGTCCGCCGGGAGCCCGCTCGGCGAAGCGCGGCGCGGTGTTGTGCAGCGCGCGCAGCATGCGCGCCGCCGCGCTCGCGCATGCGCCTGCGCCGCCGCCCTCCAGCGCCGCCACCGTGTCGGACACTGACCTGCTGCGCTAGGTGTCCGCCGGGAGCCCGCTCGGCGAAGCGCGGCGCGGTGTTGTGCAGCGCGCGCAGCATGCGCGCCGCCGCGCTCGCGCATGCGCCTGCGCCGCCGCCCTCCAGCGCCGCCACCGTGTCGGACACTGACCTGCTGCGCTAGGTGTCCGCCGGGAGCCCGCTCGGCGAAGCGCGGCGCGGTGTTGTGCAGCGCGCGCAGCATGCGCGCCGCCGCGCTCGCGCATGCGCCTGCGCCGCCGCCCTCCAGCGCCGCCACCGTGTCGGACACTGACCTGCTGCGCTAGGTGTCCGCCGGGAGCCCGCTCGGCGAAGCGCGGCGCGGTGTTGTGCAGCGCGCGCAGCATGCGCGCCGCCGCGCTCGCGCATGCGCCTGCGCCGCCGCCCTCCAGCGCCGCCACCGTGTCGGACAGCGCCGCCGTCAGCTCGCCCGCCGTGCCGCCGCCGCTGTCTACAAACAAATCACCTTTGTCAGGCCTGCGTTGATCAATTAATCCCTACAAACCGCAATATCGAACACGGCATACATGTGGTTACATGCAAAATTAACGAAGCTTCAAAAACGCCTCGAACTTTGAGGATTTTGACAAAGTGGTGAGACGTGAGGGGTTCAATTTAACACACTACCAAAACTGTATCTAATTTTTTGCACAACGAAGAGCCACTTGTTAAAGAGTTACATATCACCCTATGCTTTTAAAAAAAAAAATCTTTTTAATCCACCTCAAAAGCCAACATTTGGTCAGTACTTAACTACTTATAGATAGTTCTGTTGCTATGTTGGAACATACACCTATATACATAAACTACTAAAATCACAACCATGCCTGTTATTGAACAAAAAAGTAGTGTATTCCAAAGCTACCAATCAATTAGGCAATGTTATGCTTCATATCTTATTTATTTTTATCATACATTGACTTTCCAAAGTTTCCAAGCACAAACAAAAGGTCAATAAACTCACTTTTGTTATAATTGAGGAGTGCGTTCCTCAGTTCTGGAACAGTCTTGAGGCACTGCACGGTGGCATTCATGTAGCAAGTGTTGCCCAAGTTTATCAGTCCCTCGGGGAGGTCCAGCTACAAAGATAAAAAATATTTGTTTTATCAAAATAATATTTCAACAAAGCTTTTTAAATTATATTTTAAAATATCACAGAGACCTCATAATGACATCTAAGACACATCATTGCATTACTTTTTCAACATGGTCAATTGATAATTTTCTTCCAATGGGATTGACCAAAGGTTTGCATAGATGACGCCATCATAGCTTGGCCCTTTTTCTATAAGATTTGGCGTAAAGGGCTGACATCCAGGACAAAATTCCATTAAACAACAAAAATTGGACACAATTCTAGGGATTAACAGGGCAAGCTATGCTGGCGCCATCTGCTAAATACTTCGACCTGCCAACCCCATTAATTACCATATACCTATAGCTATGGTAGTTGTAGATGTAGTGTAGGGTATAGCTATAGTGGGTTTACTAGTCAATATACAGTGTGGAAAGATAAGTCGGGCCCTGGAGGGAAACTACCTTAAATCCTTAAGCTAGCTCATTTTACTTAAAGGAGACATTCCTTTATTTTTAAAAAGAAACTAAACTGCATTCAAAGATTTTCTAAAACTTGCTTGCCTCGCCCGGGACTCGAACCGACTAAAAATTCCAAAAAATAAACACTCGCAATTTTATTCGACTAGTCGATGCAGTTAATGTTAATGATAACATTTCTCCAAGAAACATTAGGTCTTACACTCATCTGTCATACAAATTATCCATAAAATCTAATATTTAGTACTCAAGATTTTTTTAGACAAGCCAAATTGAAGAAAAACAAGAAAAATGTTTGAATGCAGTTTTGTTTCTTTTTAACACCTCTCCTTTAAGTAAAAGTAGAAAGAGAGAGAGAAACAAGATGCGACATGCAGGTTCTGTCAGGAGTCAGAGGAGACTGCAATACACATTCTCTGCTCTTGTGGACCACTAATGTCAAAAAGAAGTACCTACTAACTAGGGCGACACGTAGTGCAACCCTATGAGGTACAGAACATTACGGCCCAAAGAATCTGGAACTTTCTGGATGCAACGGGCATTAGTAATGAACTTTAAAGGGCCGTCACAATAGATCAATGCTGGTCGATGCGACACTCAAAGGCCCACAACACCACAATAATAATAAATAAGTAAAATGAGCCAGCTTAAGGATTTAAGGTAGTTTCCCTCCAGGGCTCGACTTATCTTTCCACACTGTATAGGCAAATACTTACAGCGGTAGCCAGCTCCGACTCATTCATGTCCTCCACGAACTTGGTCTGTTCCACCGGGGCTGCAGGCACGTCCTCCTCCTTGCTGCCCATCACTAGAACTATGGCATTCTGCAAATAATGGGTCATCCATTAATTACGTCACACGAATTTCTAGGGTTTTTGACCCCTCCCCCCCTCCTTGTCACACTTGGTCACATTTGGCAAACCCCTCCCCCCTAGTGTAACGTCACATTTTTTCTACGAGATCGCCAAATCGAATTAAGTAACTACCTAAGTATTATTAATATTTTATCAAAATATTTTTGACGATATAAATATTAGTAATTTTTAGTGTCCGACCGAAACATGTTTTTTTGCCGAAACCGAAACCGAATGTTCGGCTTTGGCTCTAGTTTCGGCCGAAACCGAAACCGAAACTTTTGTAGACTTGTTAAAATCGTTGAAAAAATGTCATAAAACCCCTTTTATACACATATTATGGGGCTGTCAACACCCAATATCCTTGAAATTGATGTTACTTAAGCAGTTTTTTAAGAAAATTACTAGAGTTAGACCAAGATAATTCTGCAACAATTTTGATAACACACGCAGTGCAAGTGTTATTTTAAACGTCAAAACTTCTATGAAATTATGACGTATAAATAACATTTGCACTAGTTGCACTGCGTATTATGCTATCAAAATCATTGCAGAATTTTCTTGGTCTAACTCTATCACTCATTCACCAGTCAAGTTAACATGTAGATACAGGGTCAACCAAAAAACCAACCAAAAACGCGAGCGCGAAATTTTTTGTTGACAATATCGCAAGGCCGGGTACCAACCTTCACCTGGGTCTAGAAGTCCGAAGTGAGGCGAACTTTCTTGCCAAGTCAAAGCCGTGCTTCAGGCTTCAAGATAAGTAGTTGAGCACAGACTCCAACCAATGTCCATTGTATTAAAAAGCGAGACCGCAGGCCGAGCATGGCGCAGGGAGGCCAAAGGCTAAGCTGAAGTAGAGGACATGTGGAACACAAACCAATAGTAAATTGAGGTAAAATCACTCATTCACTCCGAAACAATTAGACAGTGTGCGCGTTATAGGTATTGACAGCCTCTTAAGACTGCGTCGACCGTCCAGTGGCGCCCTCATTAGTGGAATTGTGTTTTATAATAAACCAATTAATTACTGTACCTATACATGAATCAGTATAATATGTAGGTATTAATATTGTTGTCCTACTTATTCTACAACTTTTGGTCTTATTCCGAAGTACCATTTCGTAAGTTTCGGCCCGGCCGAAAGGTTCGGCCGTTTTTTGGCCGAAACCGAAACTACAGCCGAAACATGATATTTAGGCCGAAACTGGCCGTAACCGAAACCGAACCTTCGGTCGGACACTAGTAATTTTATAACCCAAAACTGGTTAGGAAAGAAAATTAAACGAATAAAAACTATTATCGTTTTAAAAACTTGTTATTTAAATGTACAGCAAATAAAATAATTTAAATAAATTTTCGGTTACTGATGAAGTTAAAGTGACGTCACAAAGTTTGTGTCTCCCCCCTCCCCCATGTCACAATATGTCACATTTTCTTAACCCCCTCCCCCCTAAACGTGTGATGTTATTAATGGATGACCCCTAATAATGAGGGTTAAATCATATTCATTTTTACTGCAGACCATCCTTGAAATTTTAAAAAGTTATGGATCACCTTTTCATGTCAATTATATGCAGTGAAAACTGAATATAGCTACACTCAAGGGACCGGTCGTTTTTTGACGCTATAGAGAGTTTTCGTTATAAGAGATTAAAGTAAAGCAACTATAGCCAACAAATTTTGACATTATAGGGAGTGAATCGTTATATTGAGTGACATTATATGGAGTTTACATTGTAATTGAAATTTTTTAAGATGATTATATATAATGAATTTTATTGCATCAAACAGAATTGTGTTACAGCATACTACATCATACTACAAATTTACAAAACACAATTGGATTTGTTCAATAGTAGATTGTTAAGCAAGGGTGGAAAGTGAACCATTTCACCCATTTCGTTCGAGCGCCAATAGTTCGAGGGTGAGATGGTTACGTTTACCCCAGTTAAACACTCTACTTTTAATTTCGACTATGAGGAAAGTCAAACACGAGAAATGTAGGTTTATTATTGGTAAGTGTATTTTTTTAGAACAAATTAATAACAGAACATAGGTAAACCACATAACTATAAGTCACTTGAATCACTTGAAAATGTAAACGGCGCCAATTTCAGTCATGCGGAAGCTAATATGAGAGCTTTTAACTGAATAATATGGCGTACATTGCTGTTAGCCATTGATCAAAGTAAAAATTAAAAAAAAAAATACTTTCCACCCTAGGGTGGAAAATGCAATTTTCCACCCGGTTATTATTATTAGCCTATGAAAGGTGAACTTTCCGAACAGGCAAGATGAAAAATATTTTATGTATACTCTGCTGAAGGTACCATTACATTGGCATGTAAGAATAAAGGCCGAGCCACACCGGCTTGCGTGTGCGTGACGTGCGCGGGTGCGTGCGCTAAAATTTTCGAGCTGCACACGTCACGCAAGCGGTGTGCCGTCTCTCATAAGGATCTGTATACTACAACGCCGCACGCGCACGTGCACGTCACGCACACGCAGCCGGTGTGCACAGGCCTAAAATGCCCAGAAAGTGTTCAGACTGGTATAAACTCAACCACTCACATTAACAAGCTTAAAGTTGCCCCACTCTTCATCCCGCAGTGTGACCCCCTTGCACACAACCTTCTGCCTCTCGGGCTGCACCCCCGTCAAAGCAAATATTTGGGCCTTGAACAGCACAGGGTCGTCATCTGTGTTCACCTCCACGCCCGGAAACATCTCCTTGCCCCATTTGACTTTTACTGCAATTACAAATAAATTCAATTGAGAATTTTGACATTCATACTAAAACTGTGGTTCTAAAACAATATGATAAAATGCTCTATAACTGATAATCATCAGCAAAGTTCCATTATAAATCCAAATAAAATAATAATTTGCTGTTGTACATTTTAGTAACTTTATTTTGGAAGTTGACCTACATTTGAAGGTAATTTTTATGACAAAGAACTATGGAATGAAACTTCAAAATATTGCAACACGAAAGTAATTAAATAAATAAAGAAAATTGTAATGCCGGTCGTACACCGAGTAAGGTCCTTGTTGACCATTTTAGGCCACCATGACACAGCAAATGCGTTTCATTGTTAGAGACAAGTTTATGGCTAGATGTTCATAAATTATGACCCTGATAAAATGAATAACGAGCCCAGAACACTGCAATTATCACAAAAATACAATTTTGATGTCAATTTAACGATTATAACCTCACTGATTTTCTAATACTACAACAGGAGATCACATCTAAGATTGACTTACCTGAGTATTTAGGCATTTTATCAGTTACTTTATAATAAAAGCCAGATAAGTGTTAATAATACACAAAACTTTTACAATAAATAAGGATTGAAAGTCACGATACTACTACACCCGCTGTCGACCACAGATATGCAAAGTTTATGAATGGCAGACATAACTGTCAAATAAAATGTCATTGGTATATTTTTAATGCAGATGTGAATAGTTTTCCATTTCATAATGTAATTAATTATTTTAACAGATTATTGTAACAATAAAAATCTGGCCGTAAAATCTAGATTAAAAAACCCTATTTAGAACCATAGACAAATAATTGATTAAATAAATCATAGACAAAGGTTAAGAAATGAGGTTTTAACGGTTTTAACATTAATCTACAGTTGCCTCCAGAAACTCGCGAACTAAATTGACATGAGTTTGACAAATAAAATGATACCAGGAATAGCAAAGAAAAAATAGTCAGGGGTATATGTCGATAAAATGATATCGATAAGTAAGATGCACTTACTACCCATGTGATAATTAATTATAAAGGGGTCACAAACGATTTCGACTTGTATTATGAATGTGACGAGAAAAGTGGTTGATTCGATTGTAAGATTGTGACGTTACCAATCAAATCAGGAGGTGCGGATGTGAAACTGACAAATTTCAATGTTAAGACGAAACAGGAGCTGATTTTAGGTAAATATACACATCTCGCTAACGGAAGCGGCTCCTATAACTAGTGCGATAAGAACAAGGCGAAAAATCCTTCTTAAAAATCTCTAAAATCGAGGTTTTGTACTCGAGTGTTTCCTCCTCCAAAACTTAACCAATCGTAACCAAATTTGGAAATCTAAATGATTATGAAATTATCTGTACCGGACCGTTTTACTTTTTTGGCTAATTGATATCCGTTTTGAATACTACGTCTCTCATTGCGGCATAGTCAAAGAGTCCATTTTTGAAAGGCTCTAGCGCCTTAAAAAACAAAAATATCAAAAAAAAGCAAAACGGTCCGACAAATCATTGCGACATAGCATCAAAACCCACGGAGGAAACAGTCGAGTACGTATGTATGGAGATATGACCACTCCTGTTGGCTCTTAATATGCAGGTTTGGGGGCAAGTTGTTTATATCAAGAGCTCGCGGTTGTCGCCGTAAATCTAAAATTGGTGATTTAATTTTATACAATGTGACCGGTAGATGAGATTGGTCGATAATTAAAGTTAGACCAAGAAAAGTCTGCAGCGATTTTGATAGCCCACGCAGTGCAACTGTTATTTAATACGTCATAATTTCATAGAATTTTGACGTATAAAATAATACTTACACTGCGTGTGCTATTAAAATCGCTGCAGACTTTTTTGGTCTAACTGTATTTTAATTCTGACCTAATTTTATTTTCCCTTCTGGGTCGGCCTTATTTGTATTTTGAGCCAAAATCACTGTTTCTATGTTATCACCTACAACTTATTGTTACTCTAGCTGTAAGTTTTCCTAACAAATAAAATAAAATAAATATAATAAAATATTTATTTAGTTACCTACAATATGTTTATCCAGTATTTATTACTATAAAATTGCACAATTTTCGAAATACCAAGTAACATTTGTAAAATAATTTAAATTACTTAAAGATACATTTTAATTGACCGCGCAACAGTAGCGCCGCTAGCGGTGGATTCTCGCGATATTCTCTAATTCAAACTTTTTTGAAAATATCGATACGAACAGCACTGGCCAAACTGTGGTATCATTTGTGCATATTGACCTGTCAATTTAGTTCGCGAGTTTCTGGAGGCAACCTTAGGATCCTACCTTCTATGGGTTTTAACCAAGTTTTAATTTAGTTTCGCAGGAATTAACGCATATCCGCGAATTCGACTCCACATTCGCGCACGAGTGTTGAGGGGCCTAAAGAGTACCTATAGAGTACGATAACTACCCCCAGCAACACACTTGACCTTGTTCAACCTGTGTTTGGCATTGGCACTGTTGGCTTAGCACGGAGCGCCGTGGCTTGGCTGCGACTGTATCTCGCGCGCGAAATAAACTACCCACATTTTCTACTTAACTATTTCCTACCTATGCCTGCCATACCTATACAGTTAGAAAATGACGGTCGCGCAGGCAAGATACTGTCACGTCGCAGGGTACTTCCTCGGCTACTAGTTAAAGACGTTAAAGTTAATTGCATAAGTTTAGTACTTACAGCCCAGGCGAAAGGAAATCTTATAATCACAATTTTAAGCGCAAATTGTTTGGATTCTGTGTGCTTACTGCTTAGGCTTACAGAAGACTACCTACTCTACCTAGCAAATAATACCGACCCGACTGTTTCATGATGAACCCAGCACGCTTTTAAAGTTTAGGTAGACTAATCTAATTACGATATTCTAAATGTAAGTATATACCTACATAATACATTACCATTTTGCATTCCATTATTCCCATTATTGCCTTATTGAATTATTGCCTCTACCGAACCTAGTGACTTGAAGAGCCAGCTTTTTAAAACTTAACTCCCCTAAAGGCTCCTCTTCACGTTGGGCCAACGCCAACGCCAACGAGGGACGCAGCCCTGCGGTAGAATGAGATAGCAATATCACTTGCTCCCTCTAACGCATAAATGCGTCCCTCGTTGGCGTTGGGGTTGGCCCAACGTGAAGAGGAGCCTTAAAGCACACCTAAAGTTAACATTTAACATAGGTACCTATAAGTAACATGGACAAGTACCTAGCTCAAAACATGAGCTCTCCATTAAATAATTCATACCTATTTCAGCCTAGAAAAAGTTAGTGTCTCTTTATCAGGGTTCCATCTCCAAGAGCCTCTAGCATGCTTTCAAGGGGTTCTCACTTTTCACGTGTGACGGCGGAGGTCTCGCCTCTCGTTCGATGAACTTTCCACCCGAGGCTGCGCCCGCGCGCCCCATCAGTCCCATCACCAGTCTCCACACAACCGCCGTTTCGAGCGCACGTCTATCGCCAACACATTCGGTTTTTCGCGGTTTTCCAATAATCCCAACGCAGTGAGTGCCTGAAGCTATTCAGTGAAGTGAAATCTGCTATACCGTGTTGTTTATTAGATGTCCAAGATTGTTGTTGGATAACTTATGTGCGGATTCGACGGGAGCTTAATGTAAGTTCTCAAGCTTTGTTCGATTTAAATGAAGTAGGTATGTGAGCTTTTGCGACGTATATAATAGTTAACGGAATTATTGCTAATGAACTGTTGATTAAAAACGCTCGAGAGATTTCTAGTATATAAGATATAAGTCAATGCTGTAGGACAGGTCCCTAATAGTGTACCTACAGTGCAACCTTGGTAATGTATTTAATTTTACCTGACCAATAATAGATAAGTGCGTAAGGTGTATTCGGGTAATACCGAATGTCGGATAATTCCGAAATTCAGATGAAAATGACCCTTAATTCCATGATAATAAAAGTCTCATTTCGGAATTATCCGACAGTTTTCGACATTACCCGAGTAAACCCTACTGGATAAATTCGTTTTCTTAAGTAGGTACAGTCGCCATCAGATATATCGGAGCGGCCAAGGTGTTCACAATATCTGAACATGCACTCTAACGCCTTGACAATAGAGGCGTGCTCAGATATTTGTGAGCACCTAGGCCGCTCCGATATATATGATGGCGACTGTACCTAATAGGTATCTACTTCATTTAAGTCGGAGCCTTAATTAACTTCAATATAGGCTTCCGAATCAGGGCTGCCAGATCGTATAATAGGCTACGAAATTCGTATAATGAAATTATTTTCGTATACATGTCGTATAGTTGGTCTATCGGTATAATTGGATACGAAAAAAACATCGATGTTAAACTACTGTCAATGCTTCAAAAAACAGTGTGCCAATACTGTTATACGATTTAATGGAACGGCAACTACTTAAATACACGTCAACGCGGGCTATAACCGCGAAAATCCAAGTGCGCAAATTGCGGGCATCTTTCTCTGTCACTCTTATTACGCTGTCATTGGAGTAAAAGAGAAAGATTCCCGCAATTTGGGGGCTTACCGCAAAAACCGAAATTCACCAGTTATTAAAAAATCGATTTAAAATAAATTTTCTTTTTGTACTCGTATAATGCAATCGAATTTCGTATAATTGCGGGCACAGGATCGCATAATCAAGATTTATGTACTGGCAGCCCTGTTCCGAATTTTTGTCATTAAGTAAACACTTTCACTTGGCTATTTTATGTGCCAAGTGGAGTAGGTAATGTATCGCATCGACGAATGCATTAAAATTTTATTAATTCTAATTAATAAAGTTATCCATTTATCGAACCGAAAGTGCACTTGATTATGTCAGTAGGTACCTATTTTTTGAGTGAAATTATTAGAATGTGAATGCTACCTAGGTATAATTAATAACAACTTTCATTAACGCAAGGTGAGACGTTTATTACTATTTAAAACGCTTTCCATTCCTACATATAATTTTTTTTTCTATCGTAGAGGTTTCCATGAAATTCACATCCTTCGCGTTCTATATCAGCTAAGTATCCAGTTGTCCAGTTATCTTTATTCAATTATCACTGACAAAATATTAAAAACTTACATAAATTACTAAAATGTACTCTAAGATGTCCATGTAATAAAATGTCATAACTATTAAATTATAGTCAATAGGTAAGTACCGTAAAACGGGGTGAGTAGGTTTCGCGGGGAGAGGTGGGTTATGAATGGGAAGAGAAGGTTTGAGAGGGGGGTGAGAAGGGATTTTAAGGCTACTGCTACAAAAATAATGTATTCCAATTTAAAATGGAGCTATAGTAATACGCATAATAAAAAAAATCGATCCAACAATCTTCCAAAATCTCCTTTGTATGAAAACCCCTCTCACCCCAAATACGAGGCACTACTGGGTGAAGTGGGTTTTCCTCTTTATCGTCAAATTTATGAAATGGAACTACCCAAAATAAAAAAAAATTAAAATACAAACGTCCGGAACACTTATTATATAAGTACACCATTCAGTTTTCATATGTAAAAATAAAATGTTATCGAGGTTTGAATTTCAGTTTTGACCCTACTCACCCCATTTTACGGTATTACCTTTTATGTTATAATTTATTATTAGAAAATTTAGTCTTGTAAACTGGGACAATAGACCAATAGTACAGTCATCAGAAATAGTATCTTACACAACTAGGGCCGCAAAAATATGTGACACGTTCTTATTTGGAGCGCAATAAGAGCGCGTCATATATTTTTGCGGCCCTAGTTGTGTAAGATACTATTGCTGATGACTGTACATTACGATACCAGTGCGAAAAATAGGAAATTCGCAACGAGTGGCGATAAATTAAAACACGACCGAAGGGTGTTTTAAATCGACACTATTTCCTACGGGTTAATACTTCGTGGTAACTTATAAAAATATGCTTTTATAGTGATTTAGGTTTGCCTGTCGTCAATGTGAAGCCAAATTCGTAGTCTAATATCCACTTTACACAAGTATTACACATACACAGAGCTACATGAATTTTATGAACACTCCACTATTAGGTACTAAACAGGTGCGAAATTCCGGATAGAATATCGATCGAACGCCGGCGATTTATCGACCGGATCTACTGCCCTAATGCTGATGGAAAAAGTACCTAAGAGGTACTTATTTGTGTAATAAATTCCTACAAAGACACATAATATATCTATTGTAGGAACTTTTAATCAAGTGTTATTGTAAAAGCTGTAGATACGGAGATACTGTTTCAATCGCGCGGTGGTAAAAAGTGACATTTATTTGATCACATGGATAATCCAAAATAAATATTATTTACTTGTTTAGTGCTTACAAGTTTTTCCCAAAGCTAGAACGTTCTGACGCTTAAAACCACCACAGGAATATATTGTCCATCTTGTTCGCACTATTATTAGTAGTAAAGGACGAGCTTATCCCGCGATAAACACGACGTCGCAGCGTCCGTGTTTACGCGATTAGAATGCAAAAAGCGTCATTACGCGACCCTGTGTTTACGCCAGCAGCATAGCAAAGAGATAAAAGTACGCTATTTCAAAGAAGTCGGCATGGTATGCACGAAGTGCTCGGAACTCGGAACGCTCAGGATCGCAACTCAATTACAATCAACAGGATATCACGTTCGTTATAAGTACCTATCTTAGATAGCTTATAGCTTAGTATCGATTCTATCGCTGGCTAACCGAGCATTAGCAGATCTCTGTTTCAGCGTGGGCAAAAATGCTTTCGTATATGTCCGGAGGTTTTCCTCTACAGCTACAGGTCGGAACTCTAAACCTATTCTCGTGAAATTTTGTGAGCAGGTTTGATGACTTAATAGTTTTTTTCTTGATTCAGTTTTTAGAGTTTTTTTTTTCAAAATGGCGAAGCCATAGATTTAAAGCTGGGGCAGGCGTGGCTCACTCCGCGATTTCGTCGCTTTGCTGCAGGTAGCTAAAACTCCATCCGCTCGACCCCAATTTTGGGTTTGCCATAAGCCGCGCGTGGCGCTGTCGCCACCTAGCGGCCATATCTGTGCTGATCGTGACAGACGCGTTTTGTTAGAGAGTGAGTCTTCTGTACCTAGTACTATTATTTATTCTGTGGCTGGGGGCACGCTTAGCTGATCTATTCTTCTAGGATTTACGGTGTAGGATCGATAGAAAACCCTATATGATGATTTGCAATATTTAATTGACTTGCCTGCCTACCTACTTGTATCTTTTGACTGCGCTAACAGTTTCAGCGGTCGGAATGCATAATGTCCAAGGATCTACCTGCGCGGCACGGCCGCTAATGATAAGGCCCAGATAACTTCACCAAACATACCTGAATTACGCGTTCCTCGCCAGTTTAATTTAACCTCTAGCTCAGTAACAACCATGTGTGATCTGAGAACAGATTTATACTGGTTTTCTGAAAGCAGCAGTTCCGGTAAGCATTGTAAATGGTCTTGGTCCCGTTCCGAAGAACAACGTTATTAGCCTGCGCTGGCGCGGATTTAGCAACAAATCATAGCTTTCCAACGGACAACTTGGCTCTGTCAAGCGGTTTAAATATTACAATAGAGCAAAAATATAGGTAAAACTTGGAATACTTGCACAACTATGAGTATAACAAAAGGCAATAAAGATCATAAATCAAGCCCCGTGTAGCACTCTTTTCTAATAAACTTGCATTAACCACTAGGTAATTTCTTTCGGTTCAATTCTTGTAGTCTGACTGCAGATACCTATGCCTACTTGTTTTGCAAAAAACCGCAACCTTGCGGTATTATTTCGTATTATACATGGCTGTAAGCAACAACCTATTTTCTGTTCTTAATTAACAAGTTCTAGCATAAAATTGCAATCATTGTCGTCTCAAGCGCACACCCAATACTTTCTCACTTTACAACCCATTACTTTGCGATCGTTTACTTGGGAAATGTAAAACGAATGAGTCTTATAACGTTAAGAATAAGAGCTCTATTTAAACGAAAGTCTTTTTCACGAACAGGAAAAGGATCTGTTTTGGTGAGTAGGTTTTTATGTGGCTACGGTCTCATTGTACGCGACGTTGGCAGAGTTTGCAAAACGATGTGAAATAAATACTGGCACTTTGTTGAAGAAACGAGTGACATTTGGCTCTATGATTGAATATCTTTCTCACTTATGAAGAAATTCTCCACGATATGAGTCAGGTCAGGTGAAATATTCATTTTGCTACGTGCAGAACTGCAGACATCGTATATTTTATAGCATTTTCGGTACAGCGGAGTGGTGTTAACGGAATTGGTATAAACAATTTCAACCCTAATGATTAATTAGCGTTAATTACTTTAATATTAACCTTAATTTACCATTTCAGTTGGAATTATCTATTCCAATTCCGTTAAGCAGGCCACTGACGAGCCTTCCAAATGGATGCCGTTACAATGGATTCATCCAAATGGAAGGCATCCTAATATTAAACATTGTACGTTTTTGACATTCACGGACCGATTTTGGATTGCAGCCACGCTATTTGGACTGTTGGAAGGCTCGTCAGTGGCCACCTTTAACACCACTCCGCTGCACCAGAAATGCTATAAAATTTACGATGTCTGCTCACGTGACTACTAATCGACTTTTTTATGAATTATGTCTTGCTGACAAAACCATAGTAAGACAGTAAGATGGATATTTAAACCTAAAAAGTAAATACATACATTAATTAATTTTTATATAAAAGATTATGTACTTAATGCTGGTTTTAGTACTCGGTAAAACCTCTGTTATAAGTAAGTTTAAGTAAATTTTAACCCTTTGCCGCATACGAAGCCATATATGGGGTATAATGGTATATGATATTCAACTCTATTGAGAGCTATTAAAGTTCAAATTTAAATAAATATTTTTTATTACATGCTGTGGGTACTGGTCCCTATATAGTTTCATCTTCAAAATCCATTAATTAGGAGGTACGTAATGATATTTGAAGCATCTTTTACAAACACCCATAAGTCCCATAACAATAGTATTATTTAAACGGTTTCTGATTTAACACACGCGCGTGTGTTAAATCAGAAACCGTTTAAATAATGTATTAAACTGTCAGGAAACCGTCGAATTGGCAAAATTACTTTCGCGTTTCCAATCTGTAAAGGTGGCCACTGACGAGCCTTCCAACAGTCCAAATAGCGTGGCTGCAATCCAAAATCGGTCCGTGAATGTCAAAAACGTACAATGTTTAATATTAGGATGCCTTCCATTTGGATGAATCCATTGTAACGGCATCCATTTGGAAGGCTCGTCAGTGGCCTGCTTAACACGGAACCGGGTCAATATGTCGAATTTGTGGAAACCGACTTGATATCTAAACCCATGTAGATTTAAATATTGATACCGTTTATAATTCTTAACGTGACATGGGATAGCTATTTTGCAATTCAATAGTTTTGCGTCTTTAAATATTTATTGATTTGGAATGATTAGCAGTTTCATGCAATGTTATTAAGTTAAAAAAAAAACCGGCCATGTGCGAGTCAGATTCGCCCGCCGAGGGTTCCGTGCTTTTTAGTATTTGTTGTTGTAGCGGTAACAGAAATACGTCAGATCATGAGTTACAGCCTAGTGACAGACAGACAGACAGACAGACGGACAGTGGAGTGTTAGTGACAGGGTCCCGTTTTTACCCTTTGGGTACGGAACCTTAAAAAGCATGTGGCAGATTTACTTTCTGGATTTATTTTGTACTTATAATTTTTCACAACCAATAATGTAATATATTTAACATACAATTGACCCAATGGTTATCGACATTCCAGCTTTTTATCTGCAGTTCCTCGCTCACATGGTAGTCATATCAAATTATAATCAAATCAAGTATATGAATAACATAATAAATAATATTGGTAAACTTGTCACTTAAAAAAAAAAAAAAATCAAATCAAAACATGGTCCTAGAACAAATTTGGGCGAAGTCGGGTCGTTGTCCAAGCCGTCACGGTTCACGCACCGTCGCCGGCCCATCTCCTTGCACTTCACACCACTGCTTACTCTTCTATGTACACATGCCACTTTTACTACTTCTTGAAAAATCAACTTTATTCGCAATTATTAAAGTCGATTTGGTAATGACGCTAGTTAGTTAGATACGAGGTCCCGAAAGGAACTAAATTGTTGCTTACATTTCGGTACACGTATATATTTACGCTGGATTGGACTACAGTTATTACTGATAATAAAATGGGTGAAAAATTTCGACGTTCGAATTTCAAAAATTAACAGTTGAAAGTTGGCGTGCAAAAGACATAAACGCGTGCGCCACTTGGTATATAACTTTATGACTTTGGACTTGTTCAGATAACTACATGTACAAACAACTATATATATATATACCTAAGATCACTTCAATAAAAAATACTTTTAGCTTAATTTACTATGCAGGTTTAGTTAGTAATGTTTTAACAAACCTTAAAGTAGGATATACGACGAGTAGCTCTATCAGGCTAAATAAAAATAACGTTTTACAACAAGCGAAAGTTACAAAATCTAAATTCTATAAATTTAAAGTATTGAATCCGCAAACATTAAAAGCTTTATATTTTTGCTTTCTAGATAATCTAGATCATTAATTATATCAGAGTCTCTGCAATAAGACCATCGCCGTTGCAGAGATTTATCACAGCCTCTGTGAATAGATTCTATAGATACTAAATTTGTTTACTTTAAATTGAGTCTTAATCCTTTTTGCACAAGGTTGCTTTTGCTGCTGCTAAGTCGGACACTAGTCTCGCTATGCGACTCGTACATTATGCACTGTATTAGTGTTAGATTAAAAAGTTGTTAATATTGTCGGACGTCCTTTGAATATTGAAAATTTATATGTTTTCCGGTCTCGGACATTAGGTTGGATACCTATACCTAATTATTCAAAGGCACCTACATCTTTTATGATTTATTAGTATAAAAATACAGGCATTACTTGTTAGAGTTAGACCCAGAAAAGTCTGCAGAGATTTTAATTTTTTGATAGCAAACGCATTGCAAAGTGTTATTTTAAATGTCAAACTTCTATAAAATTATGACGTAGGTATAAATAATGGGCTCCCTTTGTTCCCCATAAAGTTTTAAGTCATAATGTATTGTTTGTCATATTATCGTTAGTCATAAAACTGAAACCGTTAATTTTTCAGGACTTTCGTAAGGTTATTCTATAGATAGGTTAGGTTAGGTTAGGTTTGTTTTGTGGCAATCTTGAAAAGTTACGGGCTTCTGAGAAAAACCAATTATGACTAACGAAAATTCGGACAAACAATACATTATGACTTAAAACTATTTGGGAAACAATAGAGACCCATAAATAATACTTGCACTGCGTGTGCTGCCTGTGCTATCAAAGTCTGCAGCTTTTCTTAGTCTAACTCTAAAATTCTTATTAACAATTGTAAAACAACATTTTGGCCATGAACGCCACATAATGGAAATGGATATTGCAACCAATCGGTGCAAACATTCCACATTTAAACAGAATTCAATCCACGCTTGGACTTCTTGAAAGTGAAAATGCGGCAAATCAAAGTAAAAACAAACTTACTTTCACATTTGTGACATTCGTTTGTTTAAACACGTTATTTATCATATCTCTGCTGTCATTCATTATAAATATGGCACGTTTAAATAAATTATTTTGACTGAATGATAAATAATTTGAATATCCGGTTTCCATTTGATATTTTGCTTGGATCTCATGCAGTCAGCAGCTGATATGTTACAAGATGTCAATCTATATTCTTTAAAAATGTGTCATTCTCAAACCAAAGGTACTTATTATCGGCTGTCAGTAAGGCGCTATTTCCATATGGCTTCAATTTGAAATCAACCTTATCGACAACCGACAATGTTGTAACTTTTGATTAAAAACGTCACAAATAATATTCACGCCGCGCTTCACTGGACCTTCGCACGCGTCTGACAACGAATCAGGTTTTGATTGAGGTCAGATCTTGCTTAGACTTAGACCTTACCTTTGTTAAATTAAGGATGTTGTTATGAAAGCTTCATGAAGCTTTAAGTGTCCGATAATTTTAATCATATTGACGATCCGCTATACCATAAAATAGTACACTACTAGTACATATATATTATGAGCATTTCTCAAATAGTTTGTACATTTTGATCCCAGATAGCCTTACACATTTGGTAACAAAAAAGGAATGTTTCATAAAAACTTTCTGGGACATTTTGGGAAATATGATGGAAGTTGTTCAGCTTCATGTACTGGTAAAGTACATGAAGCTGAACAACTTCCACCATATCCGTTTGTGATCGAAATGTACAAACTTTTTAAGAAATGCTCACATATAGTACATATATAAAGAAAAAAATATACTATCATTTGGTCCAATTAATTTAAGTACAACATTTTTTGCAAACTGATTATGTTCGTTGTTACCAGATTAGGTATTCAATGCAGATTAGGTATTCAAAGTAGTAGTATTAAAAATAAAATAATTAACCAAAATAATGTACAAATCGTTTGACTAGTATTCTATTTTACGCCGTCTCTTAGCACAATGTTCAATCATCCAAAGAACCTGACTCCCGCCAGTTTCCTTAACTACCGTGAAATCCGAGTAACTAAATACAATCCAAACTGAGGCAATTTCGTTCCAGTTGTGTTAATTTAAATGTTTTACACCAATTGTGCTGTCAAACTTACCTGAGAGGCCTTCCTCACAAAGATTAATTTTAACTGCATCCTAAAGGCTGCTCCATGTAGTTATTGTACACTATATTTAGTCAAAACCTGTCTTCACAAGTGCTGAAATTATTAGAAAAAGTGTATCTTCTTTGGATACAATGTGGGTTACATTTTTTGTTTTGCTATACAGGAAACTACAGCTCAAAGCCACCGATTAACTCTTCTGATAATCGACCTCGATGTCACGACGTAACGATCTCGTAATCTCGTTTGACTTTACACAAAACGCTTGTAAACAGACCCCTGAATTGCCATCGGCATGCACCCGGTTTGCAAGAATGCGTCGCGAAGATACCGCACAACAGCCGAGAGAAAGGCGAGCCTGGACGATTTCAACACTGATCAAAAGGAAAAACCCCACAACTTTGACAATAAACAACTTAAAAATTCCCTAAATACATTTTGTATTAAGCAGGGGCGTATGTTGCCTCGTGCTGTTCTGTTCCTTTATTACTAAAGTGTTAAAAATTCCCTTACCTTTTGCGTATTTGGTCGCTGATCGTATGATGTCGCAAATTCTTGTATACGCATAAATGCTTCTACACTTTACATCCCATATTTGATGTCAAAATATCCTAAGATCCATTGGAGCAAATAATTTGTAAGCCTCAGCCTAAGTGCGAAATATAAGTAATCTGCTGAAGAGGTGAAGACACTTCTTGCAGGTGCAAAGCGATTCAAACCAATTCTGGAATTTAATGATCGCTATTAGATTCGCAAACGTTATACAAACTAATTTAATAATGACAGACATCATTTTTAAAAGATAAATAACATTTTCACCACACCAGCTCGAAAAGGCTTACTTTGCACTTCAAAAACTGATAGCAAAGTTGCACTTTATTCACATGTGAGGCAAAGTAATCAAATGCAAATTTTGGGTTGTTTTCTTATGTTTGCTGGTAGAATTGACTTTTAAATTATAATTTTGGATGATAAATATTTAATAACATTCATTTGGATTTGCTTTGGTTTGATTTCATTTGATATTTTACATTTAATATTTGCTTCGGGTTGGTGTGGTGAAAATTTTTGTGTTTCACTCGGGGGCAATTTTTGTTTAACCCTCGTGTTTGTTTGCCCCCGAGTGAAACAAATAACTATTAACACCGATTATCTAACTAATATTCATACTCGTATTCTCAGGAAACAGTTGACAGACATTAATTAACACAAAGCGTCATTCATGTACCGACATTCTACGGAGCATTATAAATTTAAGCAATTTAAAAACTCCCACAATCAAGCAACGAATTTATTAACGTCAAACGTAACAACATCCAAAATGGCCGATTACGTAAATTTGGCGGAAATAATCCAGTGACACGGAAACTGTACGGAAGCGAGACTATACGTCGATTATTTATTGGGCGGGCTAGAAAAAGTGGAGCGCCGCGCTGGCCGCGTGTGAAGTTTACAATAATTGGTACCTACACGCACACACGCACCGCCACAAGTTTATCTGATACCACAGAATAAATAATAGTACTAAGTACAGAAGACTCACTCTCTAACAAAACGCGTCTGTTACGATCAGCACAGATATGGCCGCCAGGTGGCGACAGCGCCACGCGCGGCTTATGGCAAACCCCAAAATTGGGGCCGAACGAACGGATGTACTTTTAGCTACCTGTAGCAAAGCGACGAAATCGCGGAGTGAGACATAGGGTTGCCAGATCGAAAGGCGCCATTATCGGGAAACAATATCAATTTTTCGGGATTTTGGTACTTAAGTCGGGAAAAAAAATACATTCGAATTAAAGTAATTGTATTAAAAAAAACAACGATATTTTACATTATTGGCTGGCACTACGTCAGCTCGCTCGCTCGACGACAGTTCGGAACTTGAAATTATTGTTTTATAACGTGAAGCTGTTTTTCGGGACAGTTTACACTTTGTCGGGAATCGGGAACATATGCTAAAAATCGGGAGAATCCCGCCAAATCCCGACCATCTGGCAACCCTAGTGAGACACGCCTGCTGATACCATGAGCGAAGCAAATCTGGAGCATCATAAGACAATAATGAGGTGTCGAAATATGTATAAGCAAGATGCGCTACGCGTAAAATATAACATTAACAAATCAATAAAAAAATAGTTTTAATGACGTTCAAAATCACTGTCATATTGCTCCTACAATGAGTTTAAACTTTTAACTTAAAAGTTTCATAGTCTTTGGTTCAGCTCCGAACAAAGCTTTCATCTCATTTCATAATTTTCAAACACAGCTAACAATCGAGTATGCCTAAGGCCCTGAAACTAAAAAGCACTGGAATCTATAAAGTAGCTTATGCCAAATATCTTCTCATTGTAGAATATCAACTGAAAATTTAGGATTTATATAGGAGTAAATAGAACAGTAATTTATTATTGAATGAACTTGTTAAACTTCGAAGTTCTAAGCTTTTCCGTTCTCGTGTTTGAACTTTTCGGAGTAAGATATGCAGTTGCGCGTAAAAACGTAACTTTCTATATATATACTAAATATTCAAATGTTATATCATGTATTGACAGAATTGGGTTAAAAATGATGATGTCATTGTTGACATCATAAATCAATATCATTATTGGTCGGGTTATGCTGTAATGCTACAAATCTAAATTGTAAATATGAATACGATAATACGTATTTATGAGGTTTAAGTATAATACTTAACGATATCGTTAAACTTTAATTTGATGGGCATATATTAAAATTATGAATTAAGCAGTTACAAAACTTAGAGTTATGTCTTATTTTATTTTCTTTATTTGGGCAAATCGTTTGGTTTCTATAATGCATTTAACTGGGTTAATTTGATCGGTTTATCTATACCTACTCATACTATTAGTAGTTTTACTAATATTCTGTAAATTCTTCGTTCATTCATAGTTTTGGGATCAGTATTTGGAGTCAAGCGACTACAGGCTCCACATTAAGGGCCAGTGGTTGGTGCACCAACCACATTTGACAGACAGATCACCATCAGCAGCACTTTACTATGAAACTTTCCATACATAAAAATTTAGCGAACTCTTTAACGATACGAACAGTTTGGTGCAACCGACCCTAAGACATTAAACTGATTACACATTTGATGTCGCATTCCGGCCATACGGAGTCATTCGGATGTGTTGCCTGTGATTTGCATATTAAGTGAAACATCGTTGAAACAATACGTGGAAACTAATTCCAATAAATATTTTGCTAACTTGAATATATGTACCATAGTAACTATGAACTATGGCATAGTTCCTCGGAATTGGTAAAGGGCAGAGGAAGCGTACAAGTGCATACAAAACAAAAAGCGCCGCGCGACGGCACGGCAGCTGCACCGCGCTGCGCCGCACCTGTCGTCTCTACCTACCGAGCCTACCGCGATTCCAGTATTTTAATTTTAAGGAACACGTATATTGCTCGTTAATTAACAAACCAAGGACTGACTTAACCATTTTACAAAGTAGATAACGATGTTTAATTACGATGATCTATATATACATATATTATATAATTTTGTAATATTCTGAAATATTATATATATATGTATATATAAAAAAAATTTTATATTGGTCCGTAAGGCCATAGCTATAACAATCAGTGGCTTTGGCATTCTTTCTACAAAAACAAATAAGTAAATAAAAAAAGTCTCCGGAAAACAGGTACAGTAGATTTTTATTATAAAACTTAATTACAAGGGATTCTGTGAAAGTCTACCTTTAAGGTGGTTAAGACTGGTTGAAAACTTAATTCATATTAAATTAATGAATAAAATAAACTATTTCTACTAGGTTAGTTTAAATCATTATGTAATCAAACATTGGTAAAGAAGTTATACAGTTATCAGCTTTTAAGTTAAACATTACTTTGCGATTAACCTACCTGTATCTAAATTAATACTTCTTATACTTTATCAGTAACGTATTATACCTTCTCGTTTATTTAATATGTTAACCGCACTGCCGCTTCGATTCCCTGCAAGCCTGATTTAATTGGTGGTCCAAAAATGGTACATTAAATTAAATACTCAAGTACTGTGTGCCATTTTATGACACTCGCCATTCATAGTTATTATATTATAAGTAATCAGTAAATATCAACTGATACATTAATGAGGATATGACTGTAGATTAGTTGTATAAAATAATAAAAGTATACATATATTGAATTACTTTAATGTTACTTGAAAACTTTTTTTACCAACGAATATTACAAAATTAGTTATCATAAGATGTGGAGATGAAATATTCTGCTCATTTCATTGGCGATAGTTGGATATTATTTGTCCAGTAACGGTGCCAGTAACTGTATGGTAAGTGCCGATGCCGAGGCAAACACCGATTGTGGAGACGCCTGCGGCATTCGGCCAGCATATAAACACATCCCTTGTCCATCTTATATTTAACCTAATTTCATCCATTTACTTATAGATACAGCTAGCGAAATGCCCTCAGAAATTATTAGATAAAATTAGTTCACAGACTAAATAAAAGTGAGCTCGACGATTTTTTTGCCCACGTAAAGATAACAATGGAGTCCTCTCTTGAAGCTCGGCTCACGTAGGTAACTTTTAAATTTTTCGTGCTCCCGGCGTTTATAATAGTGCTTTTCTGTTGATTAACTAATATTGAAATTGGCTTTGCGGTAAAGCCTAGAGCATTATGTAGAGCAAGATTTGAATACTCAGAAGTCATTTAGGATTTTTGTCTCTTATCTTCTTCTATCTTCCTGACCTTTATTTCCCTGATTTGATTTTAAGACCACTAGTTTCAGATTGACTGCATTAGGTACTTATGACCGATGAACTGCTTCTGCATACGCTTGACCATATAACTTTTTGATAATTCTCCATGGCAGATTTAATTAAACGTTGCTCAACAGTAATTTTGCGAAATACAAAATCTGATAATCCAAAAAAACGGTTACCTATTACCTACACAAATGAAACACCAACCAGTTTTGATATTTGGACATGTTTAAGTGCAATTTTGTATTTGACATGCCTCTGTCGTGTGTGACGAATAGGTATTAATACAAGGGTGTTATAAAATGCGATGGTTAGAGGAACAAAGACATGTTGTGTAACGCCTTTAATGAATAAACGCCATGTAAATAGTCTCACGTATGACTTGTATGAGGCGCGATTGGCCCTATTGTTGTATATGAATTTTAAGAGGCGTGATGGAATAGGTAGGTAAAAATAATTGCTGCCTTAGTGTTAGAAAAGTTTCACAATGTTGATTTATCGCCTTTTTAATATATTATAAAATTCTGTTCTGAGTTGATCGCTGAACTAATTTAGTAAAAATTTGGTAACGGGATAGTTTGAGTCCCGTTTTAGGACATATAGGATAGTTTATACGCAGATAAACTTGCGGGCAGAAGTTACTTGAATATGCAGTCTTTTTACCATTTTAAATTAACTTAATCTATTTCTAATAAGGATTAATATATTCGGAATGAAGAATTTGAGACAGGTATATTTGGATATACAAAATTCCTTGCAAATTAGAATAACACAGGTGGATCGCTTGCGCATGTTGTTTACTAACGCCGGCGCAGTGATGTTATTCACAAAGCCTATCTATATTAGTCCGTGGCGCTCACGACAAAAAAGTGTGTAATACGGCAAATGATGATGATGGAATTTCCTTATGCAGAGTTATTCCTTTTAACTCACAGATTGATTTAGGAAGGGGAGCCAACCGGATTTTTGATACAAAATTTTGACTTAAGGGCGCCCACCGAAATTTGTAACACCAAGTGAACAACAGGGACTACTAGCCACAAGCGCACCGATTGTGACGGACCCTGATTACGCGTAGAGTCTCCATAAGATACTCCGTCCAGAACGTCGACTGGAGGCTGGAGAGTCCTAATGAACCGTAAAATCGAAGACCTAGTGGCCGAATCAGGGTTGTCCCTCTTGAGAGAATAAAGGAGTATCGGAAAGTGAAAAGGGCACATCGGACCTCCAGTCGTTGAGTTGAAAGTTTTTGTAGAAAAGTGCCTCATTTTTGGGTTGCTGAGCGTTCGAACTATGTATGTAGGTAAGTTATTATAAATCTCCTTATCAAGTTATGGTAGAAGCAAGCTTACAGCCGCGTATAAATTACTTTGTAAATAAAACAGGACTCACCGCGGCAAGGACGCGCCATTCATAAAACGGGTTCCACGGTTCCACCGCGAGCTAACCAACTGATATTTACGACGGAGCCGCGACTATCAGGTGTATTCAGGAATGTAAATTATGATATCAATTTAATTTCATTAAGTCGCATTTGAGCACACATTATACCTAGGTAGGTATCTGCAACAAAGCGCGCTATCGAATATAGGCACTGGTAATGAAATCAAATTGGTTTCATATTTACGTTTCTGAATAGGTTCGAGTCCATTTTAAACGAAATGCAGGATGACATTGCAAATCAGCTCAAAATTGGGCTCCACATACATAAACCAATCCCTTACTTTTGGTGGCCGTGGTTGTGTAAAATTTAAATACTATCTATATACATTAATTACATTTTCTGATTGTTGGTTGAGCCTAATATCTGAGTGTTAAATACTACAAAATTATATGAACATAAAATAAATGATAAGTAGTTAAGTAGCCACTTGGTTTATTAACACGACATAGTAACTTTATGAAGATTATAAACCCGAGTGTTTTATAATTTCTGGCCTAAGCGCGGACAAAAAATAATGAGTTCGATCTCTACTTTAATAGCGTGCCTACAGCTCTACTTTATATTTTACGGGCTCTAGAAAGATAATCATCGGTTCAGTGTTATGAATCACCGATGGTACGAGGCGAGTAATAACTGATAGAATAATTGGATATAAAACAAGTACGGAGTTATGAAACGGCTTCTGAGGGAAATTGGTAACATTATCTTTTTCGCGGTACAGTCGGCTCGGCTGTGAGAAAACTTAACACATATTATTCTGATATGTGCCTATTTGATAGAATTGAACTTGAAATAAACACCTACTCAATTATTAAATAGGTACCTACCGAATAAATTCACAGGAGTTTTTGTTCAAAACCTGTAGAAAGCACAGTTTGGTGAACTTCCGATGAAGACCATACTCAATGTGGCATTTTAAGCTGATTAGTGAAATCGATTCTTTTTTGTTATTTGTACAATGCTACACGTCGTTTCCTGCTCTTCGGCAGGAGCCCAAGACGAGAAAAAATACACCAATTCTAGGACGTATCACGTAGACAACCAAAGAATTAAATCTTCATATACTTACACTAAACTTAAAAATTGCATTCAACTGTACCTAAAACACTTATCTATCTAGCTGGCACGTGTAATCGCTCCCGAAGACTAGCAGTTTAATCTAACCAATTCGCAATAACACCCAATACAGAATGGAATATTCTCTTATTGCTCATTACGAAAATTACCTGTAATCGGGCGTCGGCTGCCGATTGTCTGCCACATTCCTGAGGTTGAACGACACTGCTCCCATCCAGACCCGTTAACGGCTCGTTGCTTACTTATTAAAGGCCGTCTAATCTAATTCTGCACCGTGTTTGATAGCACAACATGTGGAAGTCTTATCATAAACGTCAAATTTCTATGAAATTACGACGAAAATTTCCTAGAAATTGGAAATGTTCGCAGATTTTTATGGAAAATTTCATGGACATTTTCTTTTTTGGAAACTTTTTCTAATTTGTATACAAAAATATGAGAAGCTGTTGTGCTGGAAGAAACTTTCCAGCGCTAGTACATCAGTATTATAAACTGTTCGGAAGAATGGATACATTTGACGTGGTTCTGAAGATTAAAGGCCAGCGCAAACCGGCGGAGCGCAGCGCAGCGCAGATCACTGAGGAGGATTTACGCCGCGCAGCGCACACCGACGGGGTAAAATCCCCCGCGATACCGCGAGCGCCCGCCAGCCCGAGCGCTGGCGGCCGACGCACCAGGGAGCACTTCGGAGCACGCCGGATAATGCCGCGGTATGCCACCGCGTGTAGTCTATCACAAGAGATTAGTGACTAGTGTGCACGATTCCTCCCCTATCGTCCCGGCGCTACTCCGGTGCACTCAGGGGCCTCCGCGGCATGTCGGCGCCTATTACCGCCGCGGTATCCTCTAGCGTGCTCCTCGGATGCCACGGAGTAACAATCCTCCGTGATGCTCCGAGATCGGTCTCAAAGCATTTAAAATTATACCTGAAGGTAATTGAAATAGGGAAAAAAATACATTGATAATTTTAAAGTGATCTGCGCTGCATTCCGCCGGTTTGCGCAGGCCTTAAGGCTTAATCTTAATTTATCCGATCCGCACTGTATTATGGAATCATTTTTCTTTCGTATATTACGTTTATTTCAGTTTGTTATGGAATTCTCGTACCTACGTCTCATTATGAAAATTACTTGTTATCGAGCGTCGGCTATCAATTGTGTGCAGCACATTCCTGAGGTTGAATGGCACTCTCATTCAGACCCAATAACGGGTATCAGATATCGCTGCTAAGGAGCTTCGGTTACAATAAGAATGTGAAACCTACACCCTGGAGTAATGAAAACCGGCACATTTTGCACTTCATTTTGAAAAGTACGTTTATTTGATTTGTGTTACCACCCTAACTTCCTGTATGTGGATCATTTAGTAATTAGAAACGAGAAGATCCCAGCATTATTATATCGAAGGAAACATTGCTGAACACGTAACCCCAAGTACTGCAAACAAGTAAATTCTATCCGTTTAATCAATCGCATAGCAAACAAGCTTCAGCTAATCCTCCCACGAACACCGGTTATGCTAATATGGAGACAATAGACGTTTCGACGCCTAAATGAGGCCTAGGTCAGTCATGCAGCTTTGGGTACCTATATATATGTTAACAACTTCCGTAACAAGAAGGCTGTTTGTTGTTGCACGAGGGTGTTCGTTACACGAACTTGTGTAATAAAAGCTCTTCAACCACCGTAATGAGGTATTTTAAGATGGGGTTATTAACAATTTAACACGCTCCATTTTACTTGCACAAATTCAAGACGTATTACGTACGGCAGACGTCGCTATGGTGTGGCCGTCGAATCTAAGGAACCTTAGGTCTAGTTATTTTTACTTTATTAGTTCAGAGTGCTAACCGTGCAATATTAAGATTATTAAACTATTTCCTTCGATTCCCAACTGCTTGGATCTGAATTGTCTAAAATGAATTACCTATTCTGTAGGTATCGTTATCCTGCGCTATATCCGTGTCCAATTAAGTTCACGTCCCATGAGACGTCGGTAGCATATTCATTCCGAAAGATATTTGATATCGCTGGTTTAATTAAGAGATGTACTTACACAAAAAAGGTTTATCGCTTATAAAGCAAGAATTTCTCACATGAGTTGTAAAAATGTTATAAAATAAATGGTAAGGCTTCTAAATTTAGTTATTTATAGTTGTTTATACTCGTAGGATGCAATTTACGAATGATTGAATCATCTCACAGAGTTACTTACGTGTAAAATTATAAATATTTAAGGCGCCCACTGATTAACAGTCCGCCGATACTGATGATACTGATACCGTCTATCGGCCTGTCAGTTAGAACAAATTTTGACAGTTCCGAACAACTGACAGGCCAATACCGTCCAGCGGGCTGGTTAATCAGTGGACCCCTTAAGATTTAAACGGACGTTTCTAATAGTTCTGTGTAATCGTACAAGCTTCATTTCCTGCAACCCCTGTTTTACGGTTACTTCATATAAACAGGTCACTTTGTATGTAAATAACTGTACAGTGACCCGTTTTCATATATGTGTAGTTGATTACAGATTGCCTTCATCCATCAATAAAGTTTCAATTAGAATTCATAATTGCGAGATCTATATCACATAATCTAATCCGGCCGATTCGCGGCGGCTAAGTTATAGCATCGATCAAATGCTGCATTCAATCTTTAATAAACTGATTTTGATTTGATATTGCTTACGGTGCATATTTCGCACCAATAAATAAGAGCCAGTGCGTGGAAAACAAATCAATATAAAATCAAGATCAGATTTTCAAAGTCCGGAAGCTGTTTGATAAGCTAGGAATTTGTGTTGTAGTGCGATCGCAGGCAAAGCGAGCTTGAGATCCGTAATTGTTACTATCCTTATTTACCCCACCGAGTACCGTAAAATGGGGTGAGTAGGGTCAAAACTGAAATTCAATCCTCGATAACATTTTATTTTTACATATAGAACCTGAATGGTGAATGGTTTATGGTGAGTGGTGTGTGAAGTGTTCCGAACTTTTATATATATATTCGTTTTTATTTTATTTTGGGTAGTTCCATTTCATAACTTTGACGATAAAGAGGAAAACCCACTTCACCCCGTCCCGTAGTGCCTCGTATTTGGGGTGAGAGGGATTTTCATACATAGGTGATTTGGGAAGGTTGTTGAATCGATTTTTTTTATTATGCGTATTACTATAGCTCCATTTTAAATTGGAATACATTATTTGTGTAGCAGTACCTCTCCCCGCGAAACCTACTCACCCCGTTACATATTTCAGTCTCCCTTATACTGGTTGTCCGAGGCGATGTGTTTGGCAAGATTGGTAAGAGTAAACGGAAGATGTTGGGCCGATTAATGGCACTCTCTCAAACTGGTTTTAGCCGGTATAAAATATACATTTCTTACGTTATAATGTTATAAAACTCAATCATGTAATCAAAAGTAATAGGCAGATGTAATCTTTCAAATAATTTGCATTAATAATCACTATTTGTTCGTGATAGGTACTTTAAGTGCAATGTTTTGGGTAAACCCAATACTTAGCTTACTGTATTCTTGATTATTATACATTTTTATGATTATTATACAGAAAAATGCAGAAAAGTTGGCAAGTTAAAGGTAAAGAATGTAAAGAAAGCAAAAAAGTAAAGTTCGCACACTCCCGCTCCTTATCCTACTCCTTATTAAGTCACTAAAGTACGCTTATTAGAAAATTATATAAATTTTATTCCTATAAAAAGAAGAACAGGAAATTCTAATGGCAGTTTCTGAAGCAACCTGACATATGTAGGGCAGTGCGTATGGAGTTATGGAATGATCAAGATCTACAACTAGCTTGTAAGTGTAGGTAGTGTTTAGTTTATATTGCAGCCATATTTCTAAGGACTAACTGTAGTCTAGAGCAGGGGTTGCGGTCGGCAAACCGCGAGTCTCCACTCGCGACTAGCATGCAACTTTTTGGATGTCCAATCGTGGCGTTTTTAGTAGCGCAAACTTTAAGTTTAAGAGATTATTTAGTGCAATGAAATCGACATTAAATTTGTCTTAGACTCCTGCTGCTGATTCCACTGCGGTGGGTCATCTCAAAAGTTAGCCGAACCCGGGGCGTACCCAAGATAACAAATATGACAAGATATTACGTTATTGATAAAAACAAAGAAAGAAACAAACACACATAGGGTAAGAGCACCAGTCAAAGTCATGGGACATTTAAAAAGAGGAAATTTGGTGTATTTGTGATATTTCCTTGATACTTAGTATATGTGTTAAGCGTGAATTTTCGTTCGTGTTATGATTGGTGTTTGTCTTTCATTTAGGTATAATCTTGGCTATGGCCCCTGGTCCAGAGTGGCGCTCTTGTAATTTGATTATGAGATTGTGACTTGATACTCTTGATTGAATCATTTCTAGGGTGCCGGACCATCCAACACGCACGTGTGCTGATGTACTCACCTAACATCTCGTCCCATATTCTTCTGCTCTACTTATTTACATGTTGCGCATAAAAATTATCTTCATAATTTTTTACAGCATGAATAACATTTATAAAGTTTCTAGGTAACTAAATTAAAACCTGATAAAATTAACTGAATTTTACAGATAGATTCGTAAATTTTTCATACTTTAAACTTGGCAACCAGCGAAAACTTTCGTACCTACCTTAGGGCCCTTACGCACTTGCAGCTGGCCGCTTAGGCGGTTCGATTGAGCGGCCAGCCGCCTGACGCGGTTGATATAGCGGCTGGCCGCCATGGCGGCCAGCCGCGATGAAACCGCGATGCAACCGCGTTAAGCGGCTGGACCGCTCGACGTCTTGGGTCCATTAACAAAAGGCAGGCAATCGGGTCCGAGTTACTACGTACATATTAACTGTTATTTTCTTTCTTTACTATAAAAAATAATCTACGTATTTTATTTTTAATTATTCATAAATTATGGTATAAGGTAACGGCGGCTATTAACGCGGGTATCAAAATCGACGTCTAACACCGCGGTGTTTACAAATACGCATTTTGCAAGCAAACAGATTTATTCCCTAAGAAATAAAGCATACACAAAACAAGCTCATTCATTGGTCTATCGTGCCCATTAGTATGCATTTGTGTGAGGGTAACAAAAAACTCGCGATTCGTCAGTTTTTGCGACGGCGGCGCAAGAGCCGGTTATTCCATACAGACGCGTGTCACCACAGTTAAGTGCACTCCAATCTTACTTAGTGTTTTACGTAATAGCTATGGCAAATAAACTAGTGCAATGCCTTTTAAGAGGTTGTGTATTGTTTTCTACACGATTTTGAATTACTTTTAACTTAGTTTTTGACCGGGATGTACGTTTAAAATGGAAAATAAAATACAGCGGTGATAGGCGCCAATTACTTCTGTGGTAAGTAATTCCGTGGTATGCCACGGTAATAGAAAAAGTGGTAGTTTTGTTATTTACTCTTTAGTTTTGGTACAAATTATCAGTTTTATAATTTCTTTTATTTTTTCCAATCTTGATCTATTCACGCTATTAAAGAGCTATTTCCGTGGTATGGAAAGTATTCAACTAACCCTTAATTTTTAACAAAAACTTTAGCACCGATTTCCTTGTTTCTATGGGAACCCTTAATCTGTCAACTTTTTTTTATTATGAGATAAAACCTAAAATTTACTTGCCGGTTATGTGATTTTCTCTTTAGAAGAAGCTTGTAATATACGTGTTTGATTTTATTTGAAGAACCATCTGTGTTTTATTCTTTTTATGGGTCGGAATTAGGTTTAATCAAACTCCAAATTAAGCCTATTACCGATGGTATGATCAGATTACCCTCGGTGATAGAATGTATAGAAATCTATTACCGACACAGACAAATATCGAATGGGTCGGAAATAGGCTCTTAAAGAGTTATCTATTACCGAGTGACTATTTGGTATTGTGTTTTTGGTATTTTTAAACATACTCCTATAGTTTTATTTTTTATTTTTGTGTCATTATTAAACTTAATGGCACAAACATAATATACAGAACCCACGTCATTATTATTGTTTTAACCCTCGGTATTAGGTTTCGAATTTTGAGTTTGGTTTCTATTAACGAGTGCAGAAAAAACATGCCAATTGTACCCTCGGTAATGAAAGCTCAATTCGCGATAATAGAATCACAGCCTGTCCCTTGCCACGGTAATAGAAGATTGGGTCATTTTGGCTTCAAAAAATATTTTAATACATATAATAAGCCAAAATGAATCCAAAAACGTGTGAAACGGAAAGTTCATTAAATGCTCTGATGTAAAAAAAATATTCCTGGCTTTTAGACAGCATTGATACCCTTAATTTTTGGATCTCTTTTGAAAAGTTCCTTAACTACCACGGTAATAGGTGCCTTTACCTTATCTACATGCTAAATAATATTGTATTGGACGAATACGTCGGCTACAAATTCATCGGCGGCTCGCCGCACCCTGAACCGCCAGTGCGTATAGACAATTCGGCGGCCTGCCGCGAAGCGGGCCGCAGCTCTTTATTCAACCGCCGCGGTTGAAATTTTGTGGCGGTTAAGTGCGTACGCTCACAAGCGGTTGCATATTAAATTGGAAAAGCGGACTTTAATTATGTTCAATACCTACTTATTTAATAACCTATGCACATCTCATACCATAATACCTACTCTAGTCATAGAGGAGCTTTGAGCAAAAGCAACGGCGAATACCATTACAGCCGTGGGCGTCTCCATGAGATATTAACTACATGTTGTTAAATATACCCCAACACAACCCTTCTTGAGCTTACTGTGGGACTTAGTCAATCTGTGTAAGAATGTCCTATAATATTTATTTATTTATTTATTTATTTATTTATTTATTTATTGTTACGATAGAAAGTGACCTCTCTACCATCGCTACTACTTGCCATTGTAGAATAAGTTGTAAGATCACGTGCGTAAATATAGATTAAGTACGAGTGGATCCCTATAACGCAGCCCATAATTTCACCTTTCAAATTGTTATTCAGTAAAAGGTAGTTTTCTAAGTTTTTATGTTTCAACCATTACGTAGTATTGGAACCGCTGAAAGGAAATGACAATAGCTAAGTTTCTCGGCGAACAACTTCGGAGAAATGACTGTAAGAAACAATCGTAACTGCCGCGTTAGAACAATTAAGGTTTCCGTAAACGACTTACTTACAGAAAACATTCGAGGCTTTTCTTTTTATTACCGATTAATGTACAATTGTGTCAATTATTGCTACTTTTTATTTATGTATCAATAAGCACACACAACTGAATATTTTCCACAACACGAGTGTTTTAAAGAAACGATATATCACGTCACGTTGTTTCGAACGAAATTATTTTTATCCAAAACTAACAGTTAACGCTAAGTGCAATATTTATACGTATAAAGAATGGCTAATTTTATGAGTCGTGGATAGTTGCCAATATCTTACGTTTTATGTTGCGTTTCCTTCCACTGCCGAGCCGGTCATACCACTTTCTAAGCATCTCAAGCGAGTTTAATATTTATTATCCACGTGATATAAATATTATTTAATGACTTGGTATACGATCTACATTACACATCCTTGATGACACCCGGGCAAATTAACTATTCAAGCATCATTTTACACTTTGTGCAGTACATATTTATATTTTCTCCTGTGACTTAGCATACGATTTACATTATCTACAACACATGAAACAGTTTTGATCTCTCCATGATGACACCGGCAAATTAACCATCAGGTGAAACCACAGTCGTGATGATTATCTGCTTGATGTATGATGTACTTAGTGAAAATGTCAATGGCAAGACATCATTAGGTAGCAGAATTGTCACAGAATAAATAATAGTACTAGGTACAGAAGACTCACTCTCTAACAAAACGCGTCTCTCACGATCAGCACAGATATGGCCGCTAGGTGGCGACAGCGCCACGCGCGGCTTATAGCAAACCCCAAAATTGGAGTCGAGCGGATGTACTTTTAGCTACCTGTAGCAAAGCGACGAAATCGCGGAGTGAGCCACGCCTGGTATTGTTCTATATCCCACATGACTCACGCTTGAGCGGGCCGAGGCGTCCGACATGTAATTTTCTATGACGGCTGATCGGTGATCAGTGCTGATAACGTGGTGCTTTCCATAGAAAAGGAAGCGTCGGAAGCTCCGGCCCGGCCCCAGCCCGGTCTAGCGTGAGTCATCCTTTTACACATATTCTCGAAAGTTCTCGAAAACCAGAGACCTTACTAAACATTGAATAATTTTACGGTTTAGACTCACTTGTTTTTAGTCACTCGCGCGACATGTTTCGGAGAGCCTAGGTCTCCTTTCTCAAGCACTAACAGTGCGAGCAGCGTTCACCGAAACATGTCGCACGAGTGACTAAAAACAAGTGAGTCTAAACCGTAAAATTTTTCAATGTTATGTCTCACAACAGCTTAAATTCGACCTTACTAAACAAGTAAACATATTTATGTCCAATTTCTGGAACGGGCTAAGGTACTAGGTTGATGGTTAGGTAAAACAATTATAACGGTAACACGTATATCATCATTATGAAGCACCCTGTAAAAAAATCAGATGCCGGAGGATCCTCACACACTCCGTCATGATGACTTCATTAGATAATGATTTTGTAAAAACAGTGTGAAATAGTATTTTATACAATCGTGATATAATAGAGAGCTTTTCAGTCGAGTACCGTGTTTAGGCAACGAAGCTTGCTGAGTTGCCTAAGTCAGGTACGAGATTGAAAAGCTTGATTATATCACTATTGTATACAATACTTTTTCTACGAGCCAATAAAAATAATACTTTAAATTAGTAGAATCATACAAACAAACCAAACCAAAAGTATACACGCAAGCAGCCGCGATACCTTCATATTGGTACGCGCCCCCGCCGCCGCGCCCGGCGCGTTGGTCAACGACACCTTCTCGTAACTCATGAGGCCCTGGTACTTGCTCCGCGCTAAATTCAATTTTTACACACTTGTTTTCTCGATTTTGGCCACCGTAGCCTATGGAGACTAACAAGCAAACACTAAGTGGTTTTCGTCTATGGATGTTGCTATTTTAAGAGTGCTATTACATTTCGGGGTTGAGCGAGTTTAGGTATTTTACGCGCTGCGGCAGGCCGTGCGAGCTCAGTATTCCGATCCCTTCTACCACACTCGCACTACAATGATGGATTAAACATTCTTGATCCTTCGCGAAGCATATTGAAATCAACCATAACAACACTAACTGTACTTAACTTATAAAGTCCTAAAACTGTTATTTGGTTAGTACGAAAATACTAAATGCAGTGCAAATGTGCATAGGGGCTGTTCATAAATTACGTCATCTATTTTTGACCCCCCCCCATCCCTCAAATCATCCAAAAATCATGCTTCGGATGACTCTGTTTCCTCCTACGTCATGCTACCATCATCCGATGTCCAGACCCCCCCCCCTCCTCCCATTTGAAACGACGTAATTTATGAATAGCCCCATACTCGTACTTATGAACGTATATTACTTGATTTACTTGAAAGAAATTATAGGTACTCTCTTATTTACAAGAAACAAGTTACAAGAAACTGAAGATACACAGGGTCTGATGATGGAGCTGGAAGGTGGCCACGGGTACCAGTCTATCATGTAACTAAACCACTTCGTGTTTGGGCTCGTTTGATTCGTCTCAACAAGATCTTTGACACTGAAGATACACAGGTTCTGATGATGGAACTGGAAGGTGGCCACGGGTACCAGTCTCTCATGTAACTAAACAATTTCGTGTTTGGGCTCGTTTGATTCGTCTCAACAAGATCTGTGACACAAGACAGTACTCAGGGTCTGATGATGGAGCTGGAAGGTGGTCACCATTACCAATCAACCATACAACTAAACCACATCGTGTTTAGGCTCGTTTTATTCATCTCAACAAGATCTTTGACACTAGGTGATACTCAGAGTCTGATGATGGAGCTGGAAGTTGGTTACCGGTACCAATCAACCATGCAACTAAACCACTTCGTGTTTAGGCTCGTTTGACTAGTCTCAACAAGATCTTTGACACTAGGTGATACTCAGAGTCTGATGATGGAGCCGGAAGGTGGTCACCGGTACCAATCAACCATGCAACTAAACCACTTCATGTTTAGGCTCATTTGATTAGTCTCAACAAGATCTTTGACACTAGGTGATACTCAGAGTCTGATGATGGAGCTGGAAGGTGGTCACCGGTACCAATCAACCATGCAACTAAACCACTTCGTGTTTAGGCTCGTTTAATTCGTCTCAACAAGATCTTTGACACTAGGTGATAAACCAAACACGAAGTGGTTCAGTTATGTGATAGACTGGTACCCGTCGCCACCTTCGAGCTCCATCATCAGACCCTGAATAGTATCTCGTGTCAAAGATTTTGTTGCGACGAATCAAACGAGCCCAAACACGAAGTGGTTCAGTTACATGGTAGACTGGTACCCGTGGCCACAGTCCAGCTCCATCATCAGACCCTGAGTACTAACTTGTGTCCAAGGTCTTGTTGAGACGAATCAAACGAGCCCAAACATGAAGTGGTTCAGTTACATGATAGCAGTGTTGGCAAATAATCAATTCGAATTGACGATTGACGAAACTAATTCTAAATCTACTGATTGAAGATTGACGATTACTAATCGTTAATTCGAATTGATCGGTCAATCCTCAATCATCAATTCGGATTGACGATTACTTTGTATGTACCTACCTAATGTCCTTTTTATTTAGGCCATTTTTGTGAAACTGACCAAATGCGTTCAAAAGCGGTGTTTGAGTTTACCAAAGGTTCCGAAACATGTTTCCGACGGCTATATGAAGGATGTCCTTTTTGGAACATTTTCGGGACTTTCCTTGAAATTAACCGATAGCGTTCAAAATCGATATCTGAGGTGCCCAAAGGTTTCGAAACTTGTTTCCGAGGGAAATATTGAGAGATGTCCTTTTTTGGGACATTTCTAGAAATTACCCGATTGCGTTTAAAATCGATATCTGAGGTAAACAGAGGTTTCTAAACATTTTTTCAACTACAATATTGAAAGGTGTCCTGTTTTGGGACATTTTAGTGACATTCTTTGAAAGTGACTGATTGCATTCAAAATCGATATCTGAGGTGCAAAATATGGTTTCAACGGCAATATTTAGATTCTACACTTTAGCCGCGTACTTACTTTACTACCTGCATTACGCCACCCTGCTGAAAAAAGGTCATTTCTCGGTATTACCGTCAGAAACATGTTTCGAAACCTTTGGGCACCTCAGATATCGATTTTGAACGCAATCGGTTAATTGGAAGAAATGTCCCATAAATGTCCAGAAAAAAAGGAAACTCCGTCTGTATTGCCGTCGGAAACATGTTACGGAACCTTTGGAAATCTCAGATATCGTTTTAAAGTGCCAACGATCAATTTAAAAAAATGTCCCGAAATGGAAGGGACATCCTTCAATACCGACGTCAGAAACATTTTTCGGGACCTATGGTCGACATCGATTACGAATATGAACGTAATTGGCCAATTTCGAAAAATGTCCCTAAAAGGGACATCAGTCAATACTGACATGAGGAACATGTTTTCGAACCTCTGGGAACCTCAGATATCGACTTTAAGTCCAGTAAGTAAGTCCCTAAAAAGGACACCTTTGAAAACTAATCTTAGGGAAGGGAAAGGGACCCTAGGTTAATCTAGATTGAGAATTGATTTAATCCGAATTGAGGATTGATGCGTTAATTCTAATTGATTCAATCGGATTGACGCGTCAATCAGAATTAAATCAATTCCAATTGATTCAATCGGATTGACGCGTCAATCAGAATTAAATCAATTCGAATTGATCAATTTGGATTGATCAATTCGGATTGACGCGCCAATTCGATTGATCAATCCGGATTGATTTAGTTCAGATTGATGCCAACACTGCATGATAGACAGGTACCCGTCGCCACCTTCGAGCTCCATCATCAGACCCTGAGTACTATCTTGTGTCAAAGATCTTGTTGAGACGAATAAAACGAGCCTAAACACGAAGTGGTTTAGTTGCATGGTTGATTGGTACCGGTGACCACCTTCCGGCTCCATCATCAGACCCTGAGTACTATCTTGTGTCAAAGATCTTGTTGAGACGAATCAAACGAGCCCAAACACGAAGTGGTTTAGTTGCATGGTTGATTGGTACCGGTGACCACCTTCCGGCTCCATCATCAGACCCTGAGTACTATCTTGTGTCAAAGATCTTGTTGAGACGAATCAAACGAGCCCAAACACGAAATGGTTTAGTTGCATGGTTGATTAGTACCGGTGACCACATTCCGGCTCCATCATCAGACCCTGAGTACTATCTTGTGTCAAAGATCTCGTTGAGACGAATAAAACGAGCCTAAACACGAAGTGGTTTAGTTGCATGGTTGATTGGTACCGGTGACCACCTTCCGGCTCCATCATCAGACCCTGAGTACTATCTTGTGTCAAAGATCTTGTTGAGACGAATAAAACGAGCCTAAACACGAAGTGGTTTAGTTGCATGGTTGATTGGTACCGGTGACCACCTTCCGGCTCCATCATCAGACCCTGAGTACTATCTTGTGTCAAAGATCTTGTTGAGACGAATAAACGAGCCTAAACACGAAGTGGTTTAGTTGCATGGTTGATTGGTACCGGTGACCACCTTCCGGCTCCATCATCAGACCCTGAGTACTATCTTGTGTCAAAGATCTTGTTGAGACGAATAAAACGAGCCTAAACACGAAGTGGTTTAGTTGCACGGTTGATTGGTACCGGTGACCACCTTCCGGCTCCATCATCAGACCCTGAGTACTATCTTGTGTCAAAGATCTTGTTGAGACGAATCAAACGAGCCCAAACACGAAGTGGTTTAGTTGCATGGTTGATTGGTACCGGTGACCACCTTCCGGCTCCATCATCAGACCCTGAGTACTATCTTGTGTCAAAGATCTTGTTGAGACAAATCAAACCAGCCCAAACACGAAGTGGTTTAGTTGCATGGTTGATTGGTAATGGTGACCACCTTCCGGCTCCATCATCAGACCCTGAGTACTATCTTGTGTCAAAGATCTTGTTGAGACGAATAAAACGAGCCTAAACACGAAGTGGTTTAGTTGCATGGTTGACTGGTACTGGTGACCACCATCCTGCTCCATCATCAAACCATGAGTACTATCTTAAGTCAAAGATCTTGTTGAGCCGAATCAAACGTGCCCAAACACGAAGTGGTTTAGTTGCATGGTTGATTGGTACCGGTGACCACCTTCCGGCTCCATCATCAGACCCTGAGTACTATCTTGAGTCAAATAAATACATATAGAATGTCAGGTCGTTTCAAATATTTTTAATCCTGTCCGGTAGTTTATTAAACTGTACCATTATAAATTATAATACTATAAAAACAGTGCTAGGATCAAAGTTTCTCGTTGCGGTTTACACGCACACAGTATAGCGTTTTACACGGCGCCCGCCGCACACAATGATAAAAAACCTCGTCGTCGCCGTTAAAAGTGTGCGGAGCCGACCGACACACGTCCTGCCTGTACAAGCTCTGCCGCGGCACTGAGCTGGCGAGCGCGCGTCATCGGTAATATAGAGTAGTTTTCAAAAAATTGGCAAAAAATTATAGTAGAATTTCATAAACACTAATGTATACCAACAGTATAAGCAAACGTTGCAGATTGCTTGAGTATGAAAATGACTTCGATATTAAGTAGATTTTCGTAGAAATTGACACTTGTTTCGGAGAGAAAATTGAGTTCGTTTTACTTTGATTTTCTCTTTCTCAAAGGTATGTAGGAAAAATATCGTATGATATGCCTAAAGTACAGGGTATTAGTAATATAAAATAGCCAGGATTAGCAGAGTAAACTTCTCAACATTTCCAAATAAGAGCTTGCCGTTCAGTGCTTCACGGGGTTTTTCGGAAACGACCATCAGAAAAAAATTCATTACTAATTTAATAAGTCCTTTTTCTAATATTTACAACGATATTTAAAAAGACAAGAAGACGCTTTTACTGGAACAAGTACTCATTGTTTCTAATAATGAGCACAAAGTCCTGAATTTCGTCGACTAGTATCATCAATTTTGCTTTATTTCGACTTTTCTTGTAAGAGCGCTCTTAAGGGTGTCACATGCGCGTTTCTGACTTATGAACCAATTGTTTCTACTATACAACCTAAAATAAATAATTAATTTGAGCTATGGTTTTGTTTCGTCCTGTTGATCGCGGAGAGCTGTGATTGGTCAATTTCATTATAGTTGACTAAACTGTATCGTAATGAATATTATAGTTGAGTTGGGAGCCCGCACATTAAAAATACCCAATTGAAGTTTGGTATAAGAAATCTTAATTCAAGAATTATAGTCGACGAGTAGAAAAATGCTTAATTACTTCATCCAGTATACATAAACAAACTCTTACTATACTCTGTATCAATAGGTATTTAAATAAAAGTAAACAAAATCTACCCTCAAATCGCTCCTTAAGCCAGTGTAGATGAAAACATTACATGATCAAATAATGTAAGTTAAAATCAGCCCGCCTAGCCAAGGTTACAATCGCTATCGCTTCGACAACGAAAAGCATTATGTCTCTCTATCACTCTTCCATATTGGTGCGACAGTGACAGTTGCGTTTCGATCGCTACGGAGCGTAAGCGATCGGCATCTTGGCTACGCGGCCTGGCCCCAATTTCACCACCGTGACAGGTGCGACAATTGTATCAAAATATGACATATGTAGAGTTATCGGTTTCACCACGATGACAGGTGCGACAATTGTAGAATACAATTGTCACGTCAAAACATATAGGGAAAAACGTATCAAATACTATAAATAAATTAGCGAGAGCTTGGACTGGCATATGTAGTGGTAATCTAACTGTATAGGCGTTCTAAATTTTAATTTTCCGTTTTCTCGTACTATAAGCATAAAAAGAGGTTTGTTTTTCATTGGTGTAAATATGAGAAAACAATGTCAGTGTCAAATTCTGAATATTGAGTGCTTGTTTTTATTTCAAATACCTTATTTATTTTCATGCTAACGGTAACGCCACTACATATATTTGCCATTCCACGCTCTCGCTAATTTATCTATTGAATTGTTTAACTCAAACATGAATAAGTTTTTTTTTCATACCTATATTGTGTCCTATATAATAGCTATTTATGTAACAAGTGCGGAAAGTAGGTGATTTCCGATGAGTGGCATGTTATTCACGAGCGAACGAAGTGAGCGAGTGTATAATACGACACGAGGCGGAAATCATCTTTCCGCGCGTGTAACATACAAGATTTTACTATGCATCGTTCGAGTAAATAAAAAAAAATAGGTACTACGACAAAATACTTTAATTTTTAAAATTAAATTACAATTATCTTAATCTCTCCGTCATTTTCACTCTGATATTTACAGTTATACTTATGCTTGCAAGTTCTTCTCTTCATAAAGCTCTCGTTTTTTCGAAAATCAATACAACCTAAAAACAAAAACACAAAACTCGTAACTCATATCGTATGACCACTAACAATTGCCCGCCATGTAGATAAAATTAAGGGTAATTTACGTTACCTTCGTTACCGTACTTATAATCTGGCGCCTCATTTGCAAACTTCCATATAATATAGTTCGCTATTAGAACTTATGACTTGTTTGGTCAAAAACATCATTTTGTCATTATAGAAACAGGATTAACCTTGAATAGTTTTTAAAATGATGTCATTTACACTTTATTATGATTACGAGTAGTTTGTTAATATACGCAAGAATGACATTTTTCGAAATCGATCCAGCTTTCACGCGAGTAGAGGGCTAACATCACTAAACTTGAACTCGATACTTAATTTTATTACAAATAAAACACTGATTAAAAATTTCTTAATGGCGGGTATTTTTTTCTTAAACACATGCACGCGCCACGCTTAATGATGCTTCTAGACGGGCAATATTTTCACTGCAATATGTGGCCGGCAACTATTTGCATCTTTCTCTAACATTTGAGTAAGAAAGGGACTCAAACAGTTGCCGACCACATAATTGACATAATGCAGTGAAAATATGGCCCGTCTAAGAAGCCTCATTACGTGTAGATACGTACTGCGCATGTGTAATACTCGGCCATGTTTTTTTTTTCGCACTGTGCAGGCTAAGGCAATATTTACGTTCTCCCAAGCATATTAAAAATTGTTTTTAAAATAATATTACATATTTATAAAATTTAACGAATAACAGTAATAACACAAGGAATTATATTAATACTGATTTAAACTTTCACGATTATTAAACATTATCAAACTGCACAACGGGACTTAATCGCGTCGTCGCGTCGGAGGTAAATCTTAAAACTTAAATACGCGATTAAGTCCCGTTGTGCAGTTTGATAATGAATTATATTAATTTTGAAATATCTTAAATATGAGTGAAAATTCTCTTTTTTACTTTTAAGTTAAACTATTCTCACGTAGTAAATACTCTTTGTGTTGGGCTGATATTGGGGTTAAACATAAAAAAAAAAACTGAAAAGTAAAATGCACAGGTGCACAATCGTGCAGAAAAGTGCTTCTTTCCGCACGATTTGAGTCCATAGAAAACGCTGTTTTCGAGAACATGCATTGTAAAAAATATTTCATTCACAAATATTTCAGTAGGTAACACACCACGTAAACCGCGTCCAAACCGCGGCTTCCGTATAGAAGGGATACTTTTTATTGGCTGAATGTAAATAAATGCCTTTGCTCTCTTTTTCATAAAACCAATTTAAAACTATTAAGTCCATTCCCGCCATTAAGTAATTTTCTTCGTGAAACTAGCATTTCTTGTGTGCGTATGTTAGTATTTTTATTTCATAAATATTGGTGCAATATGGATACTGCAAGAAAGATGACTATCTTAAAATTGATTTCCGACAGTAAATCCGTGTTATTTGGTAAATTTGATAACAAATTAACATTCGAAATGAAAGTTAATAAATGGAAGGAAATAGCTCAACGTTTGAATGAAATGGGTGTGTACGACAAAGATTGGAAATATCTAAGAGATACAACTTGGCAAAATTGGAGAAAGAGGACTATAGTAAGTATTTAACAAGTTTGAATTATTAATTAGTTACGATAATATGGATCAATTTGTCTGAAATAAATGAATTTTATTATTTTATTTACACTATTTTAATTTGGAATTCAATGTAAAAACGTAAGTACAGTCAACCAATTGGAACCCAAGGCCACTTTAGAACTCTTGTCTTATTGACACCCTGTTATTTAACTATGTATTAGCCATAGAAGTAACTTTGACGTTTACTATAAAAAGTTTCTACAGTGGTCTAGGGTTACAATTGATTGACTGTAGGTCGTTCATTTAAAAACACTCAACATAAGGAAATTTTAGCTTTCAATAATCGTAATAATTATTTGTTTTTTTTAGGAAAAAAGGGATAATCGTGACCAAACAGGATCTGCGGGAGGCAAAAAATGGCAATTTGATGAAACTGATGACATTATTCTGAATATAATAGGGAAGAACACTCCAGTCGTAGAGGGTTTGACAGTTCCAGAATCCTCAGGAACTCAGGCGGCTGAGACTATTCAAGTACAAGAAACAAGTCAACCTATTCCTCAAAATTCCCAAAATAAAACGAATTCAACTAATGTGCAGTATAAATCCGTTATACGTTTAAAAAAGGAAAAATTAGAGGCTGAAATATTGTTGCTTAAAGAGAAAACTGAACTTTATAAGAGAGAAAAGTATAAATTAGATTTAGAATTATTTAAATTAGAAAAAGAATTGAACATAACGCATTCTTCTTATACAGCACCTTACCACGATCAAAATTGTGTACAATTAGATATTGTTCAATTAGTCGACATAGAAGAAGAAAACGTTCAACTTACTAGATCAAATACAACTTAAAATTATATAATTTCTTATAAAGTAATCACTTCTTTTTTTTTCAAACTTATTTTGTACCTAGTTATTGGCTATGTATGGTGGCGAGCCCTTTTAGTAGCATACTTATTTCTTACTATGTTTTAATCACAAAGTACACAATTACACTGATAATAATATATATTGATTATAATATTAAATAGCGGGTTTAAATTCAGCAAGCTGTACCTATCCGTACCTTTTTCATAACATGTACTTAAATAAATTGTAACATACTAATGTAGGTAGTCTAAAGGTAATGAAATAAACGAGTTTGTATTTTGTATTTATTTTTATAATATGTCCATTAAATATTTCCTTAAGTATAGATTTGTATTAATTCCCTTAACACTTCAATCGCCTCAGGGTCAATTGCATGATTTCCGTCGTAACCGTTATCTTCATTATCTCTCTCATTGTCACCGTTATCAACCGGATTGTAATACGGAATATAATACTGCACTCCAAGGCGTTTTTCTAAGTTGTGAAGGGTGACACACGCTAAAAATATATGGCATGCTTTCAGAGGTTGAACACGGAGATGATTGAGACAGGGGAATTTTTCTTTTAATACTCCTAAAGCGTTTTCAACTAATCTTCGTGTACTTTTAAAAGCTCGTAGAAATCGCATTACTGCTTCTGTTATTGGTATTTCAACTGGGATGTTTGGCGTAATGAGCCATTTTTTCATGGCATATGCACTGTCTCCTAACAAAATTGCATTTGGGAACGGCCTCCAACCATTCTCCCACTGCTGAGCCAAAGTTGAATTACGTAGCACTCTTGCATCATGAACGGATCCCGGCCATCTCGCACTGGCGTAAAAAAACTCTAAATTTGGCCCACAAACAACCATTGTATTAATCGAATGCCCACCTTTGCGGTCAACGTACATGTACTCATGTTGCTGAGGTGAATCAATGGGTATTAATGATCCATCAACGACTCCACCAATTCTTGGAATATTTGCTAATTCCCTAAATAAATGCGGGATAGCGTCGGAATTCTCCGGCCAGCGTACTTCAATCCCAAACATTGAACATCCAACGCCAAGAAACAAAGCTTTGACGCCTTGCCAACAAATTCTTTGTACACTGCATTGGATGGGATCGGGCTCTCAATATCACGTAAGCGGAGATAATCATGGAGTATCTAAGGCTACCATTCATCGGTGTATCAAACGAGTTACGACTGCAATTGTCAACGAAATGTTTGGGATTGAAGTACGCTGGCCGGAGAATTCCGACGCTATCCCGCATTTATTTAGGGAATTAGCAAATATTCCAAGAATTGGTGGAGTCGTTGATGGATCATTAATACCCATTGATTCACCTCAGCAACATGAGTACATGTACGTTGACCGCAAAGGTGGGCATTCGATTAATACAATGGTTGTTTGTGGGCCAAATTTAGAGTTTTTTTACGCCAGTGCGAGATGGCCGGGATCCGTTCATGATGCAAGAGTGCTACGTAATTCAACTTTGGCTCAGCAGTGGGAGAATGGTTGGAGGCCGTTCCCAAATGCAATTTTGTTAGGAGACAGTGCATATGCCATGAAAAAATGGCTCATTACGCCAAACATCCCAGTTGAAATACCAATAACAGAAGCAGTAATGCGATTTCTACGAGCTTTTAAAAGTACACGAAGATTAGTTGAAAACGCTTTAGGAGTATTAAAAGAAAAATTCCCCTGTCTCAATCATCTCCGTGTTCAACCTCTGAAAGCATGCCATATATTTTTAGCGTGTGTCACCCTTCACAACTTAGAAAAACGCCTTGGAGTGCAGTATTATATTCCGTATTACAATCCGGTTGATAACGGTGACAATGAGAGAGATAATGAAGATAACGGTTACGACGGAAATCATGCAATTGACCCTGAGGCGATTGAAGTGTTAAGGGAATTAATACAAATCTATACTTAAGGAAATATTTAATGGACATATTATAAAAATAAATACAAAATACAAACTCGTTTATTTCATTACCTTTAGACTACCTACATTAGTATGTTACAATTTATTTAAGTACATGTTATGAAAAAGGTACGGATAGGTACAGCTTGCTGAATTTAAACCCGCTATTTAATATTATAATCAATATATATTATTATCAGTGTAATTGTGTACTTTGTGATTAAAACATAGTAAGAAATAAGTATGCTACTAAAAGGGCTCGCCACCATACATAGCCAATAACTAGGTACAAAATAAGTTTGAAAAAAAAAGAAGTGATTACTTTATAAGAAATTATATAATTTTAAGTTGTATTTGATCTAGTAAGTTGAACGTTTTCTTCTTCTATGTCGACTAATTGAACAATATCTAATTGTACACAATTTTGATCGTGGTAAGGTGCTGTATAAGAAGAATGCGTTATGTTCAATTCTTTTTCTAATTTAAATAATTCTAAATCTAATTTATACTTTTCTCTCTTATAAAGTTCAGTTTTCTCTTTAAGCAACAATATTTCAGCCTCTAATTTTTCCTTTTTTAAACGTATAACGGATTTATACTGCACATTAGTTGAATTCGTTTTATTTTGGGAATTTTGAGGAATAGGTTGACTTGTTTCTTGTACTTGAATAGTCTCAGCCGCCTGAGTTCCTGAGGATTCTGGAACTGTCAAACCCTCTACGACTGGAGTGTTCTTCCCTATTATATTCAGAATAATGTCATCAGTTTCATCAAATTGCCATTTTTTGCCTCCCGCAGATCCTGTTTGGTCACGATTATCCCTTTTTTCCTAAAAAAAACAAATAATTATTACGATTATTGAAAGCTAAAATTTCCTTATGTTGAGTGTTTTTAAATGAACGACCTACAGTCAATCAATTGTAACCCTAGACCACTGTAGAAACTTTTTATAGTAAACGTCAAAGTTACTTCTATGGCTAATACATAGTTAAATAACAGGGTGTCAATAAGACAAGAGTTCTAAAGTGGCCTTGGGTTCCAATTGGTTGACTGTACTTACGTTTTTACATTGAATTCCAAATTAAAATAGTGTAAATAAAATAATAAAATTCATTTATTTCAGACAAATTGATCCATATTATCGTAACTAATTAATAATTCAAACTTGTTAAATACTTACTATAGTCCTCTTTCTCCAATTTTGCCAAGTTGTATCTCTTAGATATTTCCAATCTTTGTCGTACACACCCATTTCATTCAAACGTTGAGCTATTTCCTTCCATTTATTAACTTTCATTTCGAATGTTAATTTGTTATCAAATTTACCAAATAACACGGATTTACTGTCGGAAATCAATTTTAAGATAGTCATCTTTCTTGCAGTATCCATATTGCACCAATATTTATGAAATAAAAATACTAACATACGCACACAAGAAATGCTAGTTTCACGAAGAAAATTACTTAATGGCGGGAATGGACTTAATAGTTTTAAATTGGTTTTATGAAAAAGAGAGCAAAGGCATTTATTTACATTCAGCCAATAAAAAGTATCCCTTCTATACGGAAGCCGCGGTTTGGACGCGGTTTACGTGGTGTGTTACCTACTGAAATATTTGTGAATGAAATATTTTTTACAATGCATGTTCTCGAAAACAGCGTTTTCTATGGACTCAAATCGTGCGGAAAGAAGCACTTTTCTGCACGATTGTGCACCTGTGCATTTTACTTTTCAGTTTTTTTTTTATGTTTAACCCCAATATCAGCCCAACACAAAGAGTATTTACTACGTGAGAATAGTTTAACTTAAAAGTAAAAAAGAGAATTTTCACTCATATTTAAGATATTTCAAAATTAATATAATTCATTATCAAACTGCACAACGGGACTTAATCGCGTATTTAAGTTTTAAGATTTACCTCCGACGCGACGACGCGATTAAGTCCCGTTGTGCAGTTTGATAATGTTTAATAATCGTGAAAGTTTAAATCAGTATTAATATAATTCCTTGTGTTATTACTGTTATTCGTTAAATTTTATAAATATGTAATATTATTTTAAAAACAATTTTTAATATGCTTGGGAGAACGTAAATATTGCCTTAGCCTGCACAGTGCGAAAAAAAAAACATGGCCGAGTATTACACATGCGCAGTACGTATCTACACGTAATGAGGCTTCTTAGACGGGCCATATTTTCACTGCATTATGTCAATTATGTGGTCGGCAACTGTTTGAGTCCCTTTCTTACTCAAATGTTAGAGAAAGATGCAAATAGTTGCCGGCCACATATTGCAGTGAAAATATTGCCCGTCTAGAAGCATCATTAAGCGTGGCGCGTGCATGTGTTTAAGAAAAAAATACCCGCCATTAAGAAATTTTTAATCAGTGTTTTATTTGTAATAAAATTAAGTATCGAGTTCAAGTTTAGTGATGTTAGCCCTCTACTCGCGTGAAAGCTGGATCGATTTCGAAAAATGTCATTCTTGCGTATATTAACAAACTACTCGTAATCATAATAAAGTGTAAATGACATCATTTTAAAAACTATTCAAGGTTAATCCTGTTTCTATAATGACAAAATGATGTTTTTGACCAAACAAGTCATAAGTTCTAATAGCGAACTATATTATATGGAAGTTTGCAAATGAGGCGCCAGATTATAAGTACGGTAACGAAGGTAACGTAAATTACCCTTAATTTTATCTACATGGCGGGCAATTGTTAGTGGTCATACGATATGAGTTACGAGTTTTGTGTTTTTGTTTTTAGGTTGTATTGATTTTCGAAAAAACGAGAGCTTTATGAAGAGAAGAACTTGCAAGCATAAGTATAACTGTAAATATCAGAGTGAAAATGACGGAGAGATTAAGATAATTGTAATTTAATTTTAAAAATTAAAGTATTTTGTCGTAGTACCTATTTTTTTTTATTTACTCGAACGATGCATAGTAAAATCTTGTATGTTACACGCGCGGAAAGATGATTTCCGCCTCGTGTCGTATTATACACTCGCTCACTTCGTTCGCTCGTGAATAACATGCCACTCATCGGAAATCACCTACTTTCCGCACTTGTTACATAAATAGCTATTATATAGGACACAATATAGGTATGAAAAAAAAACTTATTCATGTTTGAGTTAAACAATTCAATAGATAAATTAGCGAGAGCGTGGAATGGCAAATATATGTAGTGGCGTTACCGTTAGCATGAAAATAAATAAGGTATTTGAAATAAAAACAAGCACTCAATATTCAGAATTTGACACTGACATTGTTTTCTCATATTTACACCAATGAAAAACAAACCTCTTTTTATGCTTATAGTACGAGAAAACGGAAAATTAAAATTTAGAACGCCTATACAGTTAGATTACCACTACATATGCCAGTCCAAGCTCTCGCTAATTTATTTATAGTATTTGATACGTTTTTCCCTATATGTTTTGACGTGACAATTGTATTCTACAATTGTCGCACCTGTCATCGTGGTGAAACCGATAACTCTACATATGTCATATTTTGATACAATTGTCGCACCTGTCACGGTGGTGAAATTGGGGCCTGGTCGTTCCGTGACTGATCCAGGCGGTTTTGTATTTGGTCGGTTAGCCAATGAATGTTATATCTACCCGAAACTTTATAAATTATTTGTTTATTTGTATTTAAATACCTAAAGATACAGACTATAGGTGCATTATTATTTACAGTGGCTGCTACTAATCTATCAAATTTAAAACGCGACGGCAACAAAAAACCTGCAATTCGGAGGTCATGGGTTGATCTAAATCAATCTGAAATACATATGTGTAAGATCTAATTAAACACCCCTATTAGCTTAGCATCCAAAATAAAACAACGGACGCTCGACCACCGGCACCGAGTGTTCGATAAATACGGAGTGTTGACATAATCGGAATGCTTCATCAGGCTGCGTGACTGCGCGGAATTCCGAGAGAAACGCCGCGCGCGTTGGTGCGCATTACTATGATTTAACATTTTGTTCTCGACTGGTGGCTTTTGTTTAACGTATACATAGTATGAACCCTACCACTACCGGCGCCTAGTCTTGTCTAAGCATATGAGCCAATCTAAAAAAGGGATAAAATCCGTTAAATAATATAAATAAATTAAAGTGACGTCACATAGATTGTGACTTCCCCCTGTCACAACATGTCACATTTTCTTGACCCCTATAAAACGTCTGATGTAATTTGTTAGGCTAGAGCGTTGCTTTTAGTCGTTCGCTCTTAAACTACCTTTATTTCAGCCCAGTCAATGACATGTTAAAGGATAAATCACTCTAGACCGGGCCGGGCCTCTGGCGCTTCGTTTTCTATAGAAAGTACCACGTGATCACTGAATCATTCATAGAAAATTACACGTCAGACGCCACGGTCCGGGCCTGGCCCGGTCTAGCATGGTCATTCTTAATACTACAAAAAAATAAGGAAAATGATTTTAATATGTCTTTATTTGTACGACATTAAATATTTATGAAGGAATAAATATGGAGCTATTAACATTTTGCGCAACTTCTAAAACGAATTCAACATATAAATATGTACCAATCAGTCACCACACAAAACATCAATATCATTAACACACTCTCACTTACCCATTTTAGCGTAAATAAATGTGACGTCCCACGGGTAAAGGTACCTTATAGCGGTTGGCGCTTGACGCTATTATAAACGCCGCTCCAATACTACTGCGGCGCTATGCAACGTAAGCGCCAGCCGTCATAAGGTACCTTTTCCCATGGAGTGTCACAAATATTTCCATTGAGTAAATAAATAGTGAGTTGAGTAGCATAGTGAGGATTAGTTCGACCCGTCAGACTGTGTGATACCTGTTTATTAATTTTATATAAAAACAGTGAAAAAACACTAGTACGTACGTTTTAATTGTCATATAATTTTAATGAGCGAAAATATAAATGTCATAGGTAGGTGCTTAAGATTCAACTTGCAGTCAAGTTGAAATTATCGTTTCTGCAAGAACGCTACTTGTATAGTAGTGTAGGTAGAGTCATAGGTATTGATAGAGCTTTTATTTGTCCGCCTCCACACTTGACGACTCTATGTTGTTGTTGACCTAACACAAATATAAAGCGGGATCCAACCAGAGTGCCTCAAACAAGCTGCTTTCTGAAATAACTCGACCAATTGACGTTTTGTAATTTCTACCACTGACGCATCCAAAATGTGTATTTTCATCTTATTTCGACAGATCACAATGAAGTAGAAACAGTGGCGGATTTGCCCTAAGGCCCCTAAGGCCCAGTAGGCCCGGGCCTAGGGCGGCAAGATATTTAGGGGCCGCAAATTGTGACAAAAAATTCGCTGATGATAACAAGAAATAATTCAAGATTATAGTCAATATGATGGGTGCTGAGAAAGGGGCGGCTACAGGGCCTGTTAGGCCTAGGGCGGCAAAGACTGCAAATCGGCCACTGAGTAGAAATGTACGTGTTTATGTCTGTGTGTGTATATGTGACACGCTCTTATAGCTCTACAAATAAGATCGTGTACGATATTTTTGCGGCCTCCGTTCGTAGTGTAACATATTATTGCAGGTGACTGTACAGTGTCCTACTGTTTACAAACAGTGGGAAATGGTTTGCTAAATACTACTTACACTCCACTCAGAGTTTGGTCTTTGGCTATCCATAAAAAGTGGCTGACTGTATAGAAACGGATAATGCTTACGTATTTAACAGTTTGAACGCCACAGACGGCAATTGACGGCAACGCAAAATCGTGACAACTACGCCAAAGACGGAATTTGACGTCGTTCGTTTTTTTGATGACGATGATGATTGATGATGATGTTCGTGGCGTCAGGATGATGATGGCACGGCAAATGGATGCGCCGTTTGTCGTTCAAAAGGTTAAAATAAGATGTCGTGTGTCATTTGGACCTACTACTTTTTAATATCAAGTAGGATCATATGTTGTATGGAACGGCCGATCAGTAATTTAAATTGGTTTCATAAGACTCATCTTTACGTTTATCATTTGTCATCAAATTTTACCAAGTTTCATGCGTATAAAATACCCAACGAGAAAACTTAGCTCGAGGCCATTCACGTTTTATGACCGTCTTACGAAACTCGTGGTACTTTACACTCTCTCACCTCGCCAATGTTCTTAATTCAGGTTACAAATGAGATTAGCATTAAGTTTAAATACATTTGTATCGCGTGACACAAGTCATTTAGACCGCCATGTGCCACGACAACGTAGTTATTTGAAAATATACTTAAATACAATATTAATACATTGGTCTTGAGTTTACAAAAATGTAGCGTCGGACAAAACAACGCAATGTTTGTATTCTGCAGTGCAAACAATTGTAAGTACGCACACAACAATAATATAATATAAACAATTGTAATTGTAGTGTGGCAAAATGCCGGGATAACGCGAGGAAGAAGAAGAATTGTGAGTACGAGTACTAACATGTAAAGGTACTTACTCTTTCAAGTTTTGTGGAGTAAACCAACAGAAAGCTACGTTGAGAAAGCAGATATAATACTTGTCTCGTAAAGTGTATTGATATGAAATTACTTTCCCTGAACACAACGTCTCATTGGGACTGAGGTTACGTTACGAGCAAGTACATAAATATATAACTAACACACTGCACGGCATCGGCAGTAGAATAGTTACTGCTCATTTTATTTCTTCAAGCTCATACTCGTATCCTCTTGTCGCAGTCACAATGTAAATATCATCAATCTTATAGAAACTTAAATTGGGTACAATTTTACAATTTCTTTCGGCACTCGTCGATTGCATCCTGATGTGTACTTGGGTGAAGGATATTTTATATTGTGCAGTATTAACCCGTAGAACGTCCACCATACAAAAAATTTATGCAAAGCAATTTGACCCATATTGATCTGTAGTAACGGCTGATACTAAGTCGCTACGACCCAAATTGAGTTAACATCACACGTGTTTTGTCATCTAGCGGCCTAGCATGAGTTCAAGTTCTTGTGGCCTCGCGCGCGAGAACGCAACTTATGCTAGACCGCGTGGGATTTTCACGTTCAACCGCTCGCACTACAAATATCTCGCTTATAGTCGTTACTGACAGCTTCACTGCTTATTGTAGTTGTGAATGGACATCCACATTGTGGATGTGTGGATTGTGGATCCATATTAGTTGTGGATGGATATCTAGCCAGATACTTGCCCTATTGGTTCCTAGCAAAGCCGACAAGACTAGTGAAGGATAACGCATTAACTCCTCGCTTCATTGTTCCAGGCGATCAACCCACACTGATGTATGACACCCACATGGTGCGAGGATGCGTGAGGAGGAGCTGGAGGTGGCGCTGAAGGTGGTGATCGTAGGCGACGGAGGCGTCGGCAAGTCCAGCATGATCCAGCGGTACTGCCGAGGGACCTTCACCAGGGATTATAAGAAGACGATTGGTGTAGACTTTTTAGAACGACAAATTGAGTGAGTATTACAATGAGCAGGTACTTATACCTACAAAATAAGAAGCTCATAAGCCACAGGTGTCGCTGAAGGTGGTGATCGTAGGCGATGGCGGCGTCGGCAAGTCCAGCATGATCCAGCGGTACTGCCGCGGGACCTTTACCAGGGATTATAAGAAGACGATTGCTGTTGACTTTTTAGAGCGGCAAATTGAGTGAGTACAAATATGATGCCATAAGAGCAGCGGTCGGCACCTCTCGCTTACGGCCCGCGAGCCTCCCTGGTTATTTTGTATGTAATATTGACAAACGACAATGTCTGCTAAAGTCTCAAATATTACCAAAGTGCGGCCCGCGTCAACTTCGTTAACTACTATGTGGCCCTTGGCTGCTAAAAGGTTGCCGACCGCTGCCTAAGAGCCACAGGTGGCGGTGAAGGTGATGGTCGTCGGGAATATCTGCCGCGGTGCCTTCAGCAGGGACTACAAGAATACCTACTATTGGTGTCTATTTCCTGGAGCGACAGATTGAGTACAACACAGGTGACACTTATGGTTCGTGGGCAAGCCCAATTTGGTTCTGTTGTGTAGTGCAACTATGACTGAAGATCATCAGACAAACCAGCATGATCAGTCATTAAAGGTTCCGTCATACAAGCGCGTTTTCCGGGCGGGGCGTGAGCGTTTTATATGTAAAATCGGCGCGCCCCGCTTACGCGCCGCCCGCAAAACGCGCCTGTGTGCCGGAGCCTTAAGTGTATATGAGTATAAGTACTTATTTTTAGTGGCAGAAGCACTTTAACTTTCTTCGCCTAAAAATTTCGTATCATTTGACTTCTATCAACTGTCACGTAACAAGTATTTTCGTGCCTGCAATACGGAAGTGTTGTTAACCAAAATGTTTACAGGAAACTTATTTTTTATTATTTTTTATTAAGATTGAATCTCCAATAATCGTACCTCAAAATGTCATCAAAATGATCTCAAAAGCTGTGGCCGTATTCCAGACAGGCGGCTGTGTGCCATCGCCGCCAAGCTCTATCAGAGCGGCTACCGCGAAAACCGAAATTCGCAAATTGCGGGGATCTTTATCTTCTACTCCAACGAAGGCGTAATTAGAGTGACAGAGAAAAATCCCCGCAATTTGCGAACTTCGATTTTCGCGGTTATAGCCCAGTATCAGCCTATACCGTCTGCGTGACAGTAAAATTTACATTTATGGAAACAAAATCTATTTATGGCTTGATGGTTTGTATTGTATTGTGGCATTCTTTAAATATAACGGCAAATACCACAGCTGTAGTCTATTTTTATAATTAAAACTATAGTTAAAATAGTTAATGGCTAGATTTGAATCTCGAATCGCTTGTTTTGTCAAGAATATGTAAAATAGCGATTAATTTTATTACGATATTCGGCGTTTCCGTGGAATGATTTACGACTTCTTCTTCTTACGTTCTGGCTTGTCTAATTCTTAACCAAATTAGTGGAAATAACATGATTCAACTAATTATATAAGACTTCGTGTTGCATAACGGATAGAAATATCGAAGAAATGTTTGTATGACGTCAAATTGAATGGAAAAAAAATATTTGACACTCTTGTATAATTTTCACTTAGGCCGTTACGATTACGGATTGCATAACGACGTTCCAGCGTCTACCTAATTCTCCATAGCAGGGCTCTCCAAACCCCGGCCCGCGGGCCATCCAATCCGGCCCGCCGACACTCAAAGCATCAGGGCCGCGGGCCATCCAATCCGGCCCGCCGACACCCAAAGCATCAGGCCCGCGGGAGCCAGGCCCCAGGGGTTCAGCCCTAACGGTGAACGGTGACCCGCGCGAAAGTTTCTGAGGCGCAATCATGGCCCTCAGGTTAAAAAATTTGTAGACCCCTGCTCCATAGGAATGCAGCTAATCTACCTTTGACGGACATCACAAAGGAACTTAAAATTAGCAAGCTTCATGTCTTGCCTTGAGTCGTTGTAAGAAGTTAGGAAAGAACAGTCTCTAGGGGAACCTGGGGAGGGTCGAACCCATGGGGAAACTTGATAAATTTTATTGTAGTTTAGGTTTTATTTTTATTAATTTAGTATAATTTATAGTTTATAAGTTTTTATACAACATTTATATTGATTCTTACTTGAAATAAACCCCATTTTAAAACGGAAAAACGGAAAAAAAGTCAATGCTTACATTGCTTACTTGACACGTAATGACTGGCTGACTGACATAATATATGTAATTACAGGTACGCATACAAGTTAGGTACTATTTCACAGGTAATTTTTGAATGTTCTCAAATTTCAAATATAACATGTAAATTATTCAAATAAATCAGATGTGAAACCTGATAGTGATACCCGGAAGCTAAGTTTACGATCTACCTAACAGATATATACCCGATAACCAGACTCTAGTTTACTGCCTTCGCGAGTGTTAATAGTTAATTAAAACAGCGAACGAGCTATAGGTACTAAATACTAAAATAATTTAAGTATCCATATTTTAGTGTGGATTTAATTCCACTTTCAAAATTTAGCATTCAAAGATGTAGATTTCTAGCAATAAGGAGTGGGTTTAATCGTGTTTGTAACTATAGCTAATTGGGTCTACCTAACTCTTAGCTCTCAAATATAGAGAAATCTGATTAGTTTAAACTTTACAGCTTTTGACATACCTACCTACTAATAACGCTTAACTATAAACTTAAGCGTTTAAACAATGTCAGAGCGATTTCTTTAACGAAAGGGCAGGTAAAATAAATTTAATAATCACCTAGATACAGTTATCCCTGTCACACTTACCTACTTATATCATTCATCTACTTACATTTGATTACACGATCAACTTAATTAATATTTTTTTGTTTTTAATTTTATTTAATATTAGATTAGGTATATAGAAGCTATATATAAAATTATCTTATAATAAAATTAGAAATTAAAAACTAAACAAATCTAAATTACATCTAAATAAGGCCCCCGCGGCATTGTGCCAAAGATGCTGGCAGCATTCCCTCGCTGAATGGCATTACTAATGCGCTGCGAGAGAAAGCTGCCAGCTCTCTGGTCCCCGGTAGTATCGACGAGCTTTTTGCACAGTTCTTTAATTTATCTGTCCAGGATCGATGGCGAGGAGGTGCGGCTCATGTTATGGGACACGGCGGGGCAGGAGGAGTTCGACGCCATCACCAAGGCGTACTACCGCGGCGCGCATGCGTGCGTGCTCGCCTTCTCTACCACAGACCGGGACTCATTCCTGGCATTGCACTCGTGGAAACTCAAGGTATGTGCTGTGACACTGCGGGTAGCAGTTCGATATCACCAAGGCGTACTACCGCGGCGCGCATGTGTGCGTGCCTTCTCTACCACAGACCAGGACTCATTTCTAGCGCTGCACTCGTGGAAACTCAAGGTATGTGCTGTGACACGGCGGGTAGCAGTTCGACATCACCAAGGCGTACTACCGCGGCACGTAGTATGCGCATGCTGGCTTATTTTATTATTTCTACTCCACTACTGACCGGGATTCATTCATTCTGGCGCTGCACTCGTGGAAACTCACGGTACCTTCGTGCTGTCACGGCGGGAAGCAGTTCGACATCACCAAGGCGTAGACGCTTACCTGTCTGACTCTAGTACCTCACGAATCAGCAAAAAGATGCTCACCACTCAGAAGCCTCCCCGAGGAATCGTACAATACCGTCCTTCCTTCCCCGACTCGATTTATAAACATTCCGCAAAAAAATTTCGTGGAGTTTAGACGGGAAAAGTTTTAGAATTATAGCAATACACTTATGAAAACTTGAGGTAATATGATCTCCAGCTACGTACAGCCATACTTACTATTTAGGCCTCCCATCCCACAAAGTAAAAGGTTTGCAAAAATTCTTAGATTGCCTCGGCGCAACATGAACGCGTTTACAATTATTTTCACACTAGCATTAAACGTTTATACGGAGCTTGCGGCTTGCGTGCTCTCAATATCTCATTGTTGTTTGGGAGAGAATGCACAGAGATGCAAGTCGGTATGACAGGGAGTGATTAAGGTCACGCTGTCGATTCTCACAATGCTAACGTTAGCATTTAGATGCCTTCCAGCTAATGAAATCTACATGAAATTCATATTAAGTACTTTATTAAGAGGATCATCTTAATTCTAATCAGTTATACGTGCATTTAGGGTCTAATTTTACCGATCGAACAGTTTATGAAGTGGGACATCCTATCTTGAGGCGTAGAAGATACGATTATACTTTAAGTGTGACCAATCAGAGTTCTACATCACATGAATTCTAGGTATATGACTATCTACCGGACGGCGTTATACGGAAGACTTAAGTCCTTCAAAAACCTGGGACATCTTGTTTAAGAGCAGAGATTTGAAGAAACTTGGACTAAGACAAGTAGGCTAGCACACCTACGTAAGATTTTGGGAACGAACGAGTGAATTTTCCTTTCAATCTAAGTGAGGCATGACATTGTAAGTGAGACCATAAATTGGCTACAAAGCTGCAGGCATGTATAAACCGATTGTCGCAGCTGGAGCCGGTCACGCGCCGCGGTCGACATAACGTTGCCAACCGGTTCCGATCGATTCGCATTGTCGCCTACAATTACCTAACTACTTGTCAATATCCGTCGACGTGTTCGCACTTTATTCAACGATACTATCAAATTATGCTCCATTTTGTAATTTAAATCCCGAGTTTCCTAAATCCGAACAAAGCCCATGAACTGATTTAGGGACACGTGAACTCTATATTTTATAGTAGGTAGGGTATACCTCTCTGGGCAAATATTAGCACTGATACTTAGTGCATACCCCAATTTCGTTAGTCCTCATTGCATCTATACTACTCGTATTGCTTCGAAGTCTAATCTTCCTCCATTAAGTACCAGCTCTTAAGTTTAGGTATTTTACATGAATGCATTATAATGCTTAACTATTTATGTTTGGTTCATCACTCGACATCCTGATCGCAAAGATAAAAAAGGTCACGTTAAACATCCGCGCTATAACTAGCACGATTCATTGATAAGTTCCTAAAATATAGCACCAGTAAACACTCGGTGTTATCAGTCACCATTTGGACGCCGCAAAACAACGCGCAATGTGCATTAACCGTCTGATTCTGGTTTTGGCAGTGTTATTTGTACATTGTGAAAGTTCGAGAGAATCTCAATGCATTGATTATTACAAAACGGGAAATAACTTCGATCTGAGTACCCTTCAAGGAAATTGGTACGCTGTATACTTCTGGCCACCGAACAGCCGACAGAGAAAAAGTTGTGAAGTGATTAATTTTAAAAAGTTATCTCAGGATGAAGTAATTTCACTCCAAAGTGCTTGTTCCAGCTCTAATGTATCGGGAAACACGAACGTTGTACAGTCGTCGTATATAAACAACGTTGGGAAGTTAACTACAGTGACTTATTACGGAGATCTTGAAGTCAAATCTCTATACCGCTCGTGTGATCGGATCTACAAATATTTGTTCATACCTGTGAAGGATAACTATGTGATGGGCATAAACTGTTCGTCGGGTGGACGGGGCGTGCTTTTGGCGAAGAGCTTGGGATCAGCCACCGAAATCCAGAAGACTGTTGAGAGCATAGATATCATGACTGGAAGAGAAGGGAGCTCAGACTGTCCTCTAAAACGTTAATAACAATTTACCGGGGCAAGAAACTTAACCAAAGATCAACTTTCAACCTTATTTCCAAGTGAATTCATAGTTTAATAGTTTACTTGAAAACCTAATAAATTTTATGGGCTACCCCAGTTGCACCTCTTAGTACTGTGCCTTATTTGTTAGGTATCCTAACACAAAAACCCAGTTATCCAGGTAATAGCATTGTAAAGTATATTTGTCTAGTAGTGTCTTACTGAAACTGAAGAAGCGAATGCTGTATTTAAATCATTAATTTTAATTTACTTTCAGGTGGAGAATGAATGTGGAGAAATCCCAACCATCATAGTTCAAAATAAAATAGACCTAATGGACCAGTGCGTCGTCGGACCGTGAGTATCTTTCATCATTATCATAAATATCGTGTACCTATCTGCTTAGTTAATCACACACAATTAATGAAACCTATAACTGTATACCTACAGTTATTTAATATTTATATCAAGTGGTTATGACATTATTTATCTAATAGATATCTTTAAAACAAGCAATTCTTGTTTATTTATATATATATATGTATATTTCGGGGATCTCGGAAACGGCTTTAACGATTTCGATGAAATATACTGTGCTATACCTATGGGGGTTTTCGGGGGCGATAACGATTTATTATAAGACCGAAACCGAAAGGGGAAAACGCGCATTTTTGAGTTTTTATATGTTTTCCGAGTAAAGCTCGCGGTCTCTCAGATATTATTCACTTATTAGTCCAAGAACGGACCAATTATAAGTATAACCTACCTGCTAATTATTATATATATTTACTTCTCTGGTGTAAGTTACTTACATAACGTATATCAATCGAATCCAGGCCATTATCCTATTGGAGGGTTCAACAGCAAAACTGCTAAGGAGCTTCTAGGGCTCAAAAGACACAAAACTTGTGCGGTGACTAGAATTTTGACTGGACACTGCAAGTTGAACAAACACATGTTCCAAATAGGGAAAAAACAAGATGCGACATGCAGGTTCTGCCAGGAGTCGGAGGAGACTGCTATGCACATTATCTGCTCCTGCGGACCACTAATGTCTAAAAGAAGTACCTAACCAAGGGCGACATATATTGGAACCCTATGGACGTACAGAGCATTTTACGGCCCAAATAATCTGGAATTTCCTGGACTCAACGGGCATTAGTAATAAACTTTGAAGGGCCGTCACAATAGATCACAGCTTGGTCGAAGTGGCACTCAAAGGCCCACAACACCCACAAATAAATAAATATAAAAATCCAATTGAATGTTCATTAAAAACTGTCTTCGTAACTTTTCCAGGGACGAGGCAGAGCTAGTGGCACGTGCGCTTGGCTGCCGGCTGATGCGTGCCTCGGTGAAGGAAGACGTGAACGTCGGGGCCGTGTTCCGCGCGCTGGCGGCGCGCTGCCTGGCCGACCAGCGGCGCGACGAGGAGGACGTGCCGCCCTGCGCCGTCTCCACGCCCGTCATAGGTCAGTACTATCCGGTTCGTAACTCTTGCAGGGACAAGGCAGAGCTAGTGGCACGTGCGCTTGGCTGCCGGCTGATGCGTGCCTCGGTGAAGGAAGACGTGAACGTCGGGGCCGTGTTCCGCGCGCTGGCGGCGCGCTGCCTGGCCGACCAGCGGCGCGACGAGGAGGACGTGCCGCCCTGCGCCGTCTCCACGCCCGTCATAGGTCAGTACTATCCGGTTCGTAACTCTTGCAGGGACAAGGCAGAGCTAGTGGCACGTGCGCTTGGCTGCCGGCTGATGCGTGCCTCGGTGAAGGAAGACGTGAACGTCGGGGCCGTGTTCCGCGCGCTGGCGGCGCGCTGCCTGGCCGACCAGCGGCGCGACGAGGAGGACGTGCCGCCCTGCGCCGTCACCACGCCCGTCATAGGTCAGTACTATCCGGGAATTACAGCGATGAGCTATAAAGTTGTGAATCCACTCCACCAAAGTAGAATGCGAACCTTTCACGTAGATCTACCATCTACGCAGATAGTACGTCATACGACGACACCACTGCCACCAGTCCTGCTATACCTATGCACAGTACCAGCAATGTCAGCGAACCGAAGACGACGAACGAATTAGTCCCATCATTAGTGATAACAATCGGCTAGTAGGTATCTAGGTGTCTCACCATGTCTTTCTAATTCTTCTTCGAATTTACCTCACCGGTTCCATCTATCTATGACATATTTTAAATTGTTTCGTACGATGTCAATCTGGCTTAGATACAGACATGATTTCTTTTTAATTTTACTAAGGACTTAATACCCTAATGATGATGATGAATGATGAGTGTTTAATAATATAGGTACTTACACTCAAGAGAACAATCAACAAGATGCCTCAAATTATTAACCTAATCAAATGAAAAAAAAAAACGGAACAAAGGCGCCAATAAGAGGCCAATAACCATCTCGTCGCAATAATGCCCAGTAGACCTACGACAATGATCTTTGACTCTGAGAGTGAAAGTTCACTTACCGTGTGTCGCCTAAACGGCCCATGTAGGAGTTAAACACCTTTGTAATGTGGAGCGTTCGGGTAGCAAATAATACTATGAAAGTCTGCTGAATACTGAACTCCTTTATTGAGTAAATTGGTGCTTATATACTAGTGGCCTACGTGAGTGGCATTTAGGTGACCTTTATGAAATGTACTTAGAATTATTGTTTATTTTATTAAATATATTTTCTATTTATTAAATGTCACCTAAATGTCACCTCGATAATGCGTCCGGAATAATGTTATCGGAACCCTTACGATGTTTTATTGTAAAATTAAAACAAGACAACCTTACACACCAACGGGCTAATCTACCGGTAGGGTTACTCAGGGAAAGAAACCACTGTAGCGCTGAGTGGTCGGTGTAAACAGTGAAGCTCCTGCCATTATCCAAATAACAACGCCAGTGTTCTAGCGCTGTTAGGACCGCAAGTGTCTCTTTCTCCGTTATGCTATAGTTCCTCTCAGCGCCTGACAGAGATTTGCTCATATAAGCGACCGGCCTCTCCTTACCTTGGATCGTCTGTGTCAGCATAGCTCCTATACCATAGCTGCTAGCGTCTGTGTGGACTTCGAATGGCTCTTGATAATTTGGACAAGCTAAGACGGGTGCTGTCACCAAACACCTTTTGAGCTCTTTAAAAGCAGTATCTGCTTCCGGCGACCAATTAAAGGGAGGCGCATTCTTTCTATTGGAGGTCAATTTATTCAGAGGCCCTGCCAACGTGCTAAAATTAGGCACAAATCTACGATACCATGAGGCTGTTCCCAGAAATCGTCTTAAGTCCGCTAAGCATGTAGGAACTGGGTAGTTTTCTATCGCAGCCACCTTTTCTGGGTCTGTTCGTAAACCTTGAGAGTCCACCACATACCCAAGGTATTTAAGTTGGTTGCGAAAGAACTGACACTTATCGATATTTATCGTCAAGTTTGCGTATTTCAATTTGTCGAGAACACGTGACAATAACGATAGGTGTTCATCGAAGGTGTTGCTCACCAAAATAATGTCGTCAAGATAGGCGAATACTTTTAAATCAAATTCGTGGCCAAACATCATGTCAACCAGACGTTGTTGCGTGGCCGGTGCGTTAGTAAGCCCAAAAGCAGTGGTTTTAAAGCGAAATGTACCGCGACCTGGGACGTAAAACGCCGTTTTATCTCTATCGTTTTCAACAATTGGTACCTGCCAGAATGCCTTCGAGAGATCGATGCTGGTGAGATACTTAGCATCTCGTAAATTATCTAATATTTCTGACATGTAAGGCAGATTGTAGGCATCCTTCTTAGTGACAGAGTTTAACTTTCTGCTGTCCAGACAAAAACGGGGCTCTCCATTCTTTTTCCTAACAATAAGCACTGGGGATTGCCAAGCACTTTCACACGGTTCGATGACGTCAAGTGCTAACATTTCGTCCACCTGTTCAGTCAGGATACGTTGCTTTTCAGGGGACATACGGTAGTAGCGTTGCCTGATGGGCTGCGCATCCCCTGTGTCGATATGATGCGAAATTAAAGCAGTACGACCAAGACCCTTTACTCCTGTAGACTGTTGTCTAAACATATCAATAATATTTTGGACTTTATCACGCTGCAAGTTATCCAACCTTTCCAAACCGACTATATGAGATGTCTTGTCAATGGTTCCTAAAACAACCTCTGGGGTATTAGTAGGCTGAGCGATGTCTATAGTGCCAATCAATTTGGGACAAAGCTCAAATATCCTCCAAAAGTCCACACCTAATATTAAAGGATTTTTGACCTCTGGAACAACGTGTGCGGTCACAGTGTGAATTGAATTATTGAATTCGATAGGTAACAACATGTAGCCTAAACTCCCTAAGATATGGCCTCCAGCACCTTCAAATGACTCCGCATCATCCGTGAACAGCGGCAAACCTAAGTCTAAAAGTTCCTTGTGAGAATTACGCCCAAGGATAGTGTTTTCAGCACCTGAATCTAAAAGCCCAATAGCATTTTTACTATTAATTTTTACTTGAATGTACGCCCTACTATCGTACTTTGGCTTTGTTGTCAGAATTGAAGCGACCTTGTAAGCACAAAAAAAATTCTTAATGACCTTCAACCAGTCATGCCATTCAGATTTATTAAAGTTACAAGACCCAGGTGTACTACAATTCTGGTTAACTAGTTTTTTGCAACATTGGTAGACGGTTTCTGACAATCCGGACAGTCATAAAAGCGTACGCCCGGACGACCACAACGGAAACATAAGATGGTCCGTTCAGCTTTGCAATTTCTAAGAGAATGAGAATCATCCCTACAACGAGGACAAAACTTATTTTTGGTTGTAACACTTGCAACCGTGTGCACAGGCTTAGGATTAGTTTCATTTTGTGAACCGCCCGAGTAGGACGAAGTTTTGTTAATATTTGGCGGAAACGACTTATAAAAACGATTCGAACCGCTGGGATGGGAGTAAGCGAAATCGGGTGCCATAGTATCTTGAGTCACTCGTGGTGGTTCACGGAAATGAGAAAGACGAGATTGAATATTTTCATAATTCTTGCAAAGCAAGCGTAAGCTATCGATATCTGGGATAGACTGCACGGATGATAGTACCGCGGCATAGCAAGGTCTAATATTGTGCAGTAAAATCTCCAGCTTCTCTGCCTCCGATGGCTGGCTGTCCAATTGTGAGAACATGCCGGCCATAATAGCTAAGTATACAGTGATATTCTCACGTTCGCCTTGTGTGCGAGCTCTTATTTCCTCCCTAAAAAAATAGTCATAATTGGGTTGACTAAAATCTTCCTTCAGGAGCTTGCAGACATCCTCCCAGGAAGACACCTGATCCTTGATACCGCGAAACCAATGGAGAGCATCATCACTAAATATTTCAGTGGCAAATGAAAGGATTTTAGTACCAGGTATAGAACGGGCTGAAGTAAATTCGCCGACTCTTTTTATAAAAGCCCGAACACAAGTTTTGCCATTATATTTAAGTTTAGCAAGCTCGGTCATAAATCCTTTGTCACAGGAAACAGAGATAACTCTCCCTTCAAGAGGAACGGAATCTGAGGCAACATTATCACTCGCCAGGTTTTGGGAAGCTGGTTCCAACCGGTCCAAGCTCGACCCCAGGACCTCAGATTTACTAATGCTTCTATTAAGACCCTGAAGTAGGTCAGGTGATGAAGAGGTATCGATACGGGCTAATCTAAACGATATGTGTTTGTGTAGATTCTTCGCTCGTGCGAGCTTATTTTTATCAAAGGCGGCTGATATCTGTTTCAATAGATCATCCAAGCGTATTAAAGATTCATCGACTCCAGATATATCTGTTTTAGCATCAAACGGCGACTCTAAAATATCGTCAGAAGGTAGCAAAGGCGCAAGTTTAACAATTTGCTTTCGCAGGCCATCTACAGTAGAGGATGGCGTCTCGCCGCGAATACCTACCTCGTAACTGAGTTCCGGTTTTTGCAGGGATAAAAACTTTATTTCAGACATTGTTTTTTTTTATGTTTGGGTAAGTGTGAATCGATGAGATAAGCTTAGCACTCCGTTCTGTTACAGAATTAATTAGCAGATGAGTTGTATTTAAAGGTAGAAAATGTTAGCTCCCGAAGATATAGACACAGCACGAAGAGAAAAGGAAAAGAAAAAAAATTAGAGAGAGTAATGATAATGAAACTAAAAAAAGCAAGCGAAATTAGTGTATAGAGTGTTTACAAAACAAATTAAAATTCTATAGGACTCAAGTGCAATTATTAACAAGTTATCACCACTCTATACCCTAATTATTCAACGAAAATATGGCAAATACGAAAACCGTGAGTAAATACAACCTTACAAATTCTAAACTACAACGCTCACAACACAAACCAATACAAGCGTGAATCCCAAGTGAAAAAATATATTCCGTAAATAAGGAATTCACTAAAAAGCTAGACTGTTCAACTTCCACGCTATGGGCGCCACTGTCGCGTTATTACTTAGAATAACCGATTAATTAAAACAATTTTAACTTTGAACAACAGGTTTATTACCAATAACATACAAATATTAAACTACGGAACGCGGGTCTACTTAATTAATGTTGAACAGCCTAACTAGCCTAAAACTTGGGAAACCGCAAAACGACACTTCCCTTAATTATCCGTTCGATCGGCGACGGTGAGCGCTCCGAACGCAGGTAGCAACGTAGGCACGGAGATGGACTGATAAGCGTCGAAATGTGGCAGTCACTTCCCATCAATCGGGAATTTCAAGAAATGTCCAAATGTTGTGATCGCCAGCCTCGGGTACCAACAGCCCGTACGGTGTTCCTGAAATGATCCGGGGTCACGGGTTAATGCAGGTCTTCTAATCAACGTTTGTTCAGCGCCACCGGAATTTATTATTAAGGAGAAGTGTAAAGCTAATGGTTGAGTGTGGCGGTGAACAAAAGCAGAGCGGAGTTTACAAGCAAGCAGTATTACGGGTTGGGTATATTTAATGACATACGTGACCGCCCGTCAATTCTTGAAATGACCACTTAAATCTATTGACTGCAACATAACTATGAACAAAGCAAGAATATTTAATATGCAAAAACAGGCACAAGCTATTATTCGCTTTTGACAAACAATTGGCTATTAAGCAATTAGCGGCCAAGAAATGATTACAATAAAGTGAGAGTATTAAACATTAATTTCGAACTATGGTTTTAAATTGAAGATATCTACTATGTACATACTTAAATACTAAATTGTGTTCACACTTACCCAAAAGTGGGGAATTAGACAAGCACGACAGTTACACACTATTTCACCGATTTATAAGATAGGTATTTATGTATAACAACTGCTTAAAGAATGATCGGAACTCAATTTGAGGTGCGCGATCGTACACAAGACAAAATATATGATGATCAATGGTGACCTTTATGAAATGTACTTAGAATTATTGTTTATTTTATTAAATATATTTTCTATTTATTAAATGTCACCTAAATGTCACATGACGTGTTGACCCTAATACCCAACACGTCATGTGCCTACTCACCGTACACCTTGTTCCGAACTTTCTTCCGATCAGCGCTGTCCACTTACATAGGTATAAGTACCTACTTGAAAGTTGGGCTATTCAATGAGCACACTCGATTGAAAGTTTTAATTGCTGCCATAATGGGCTACCGCCAGCAACAAAGACCACTAACATTTTGATACAAACGGCGACAATCGACATGTTGTGCACAAAAATATTCACTTCCTTTCTTCCAAATTTGCCTGACTTGCTTAAGCTCCTTTCGTCAACCACAAGTTTTCTTGATAGACCAGATATTACATTTGTTGGGCATTTGTTTTTATTACATCTGCATTTAGGGTGGTATTCCACCTGTCCAATGTCATTTAATCGCACTCTCTCATTAAGCAAAATGTGAGACGCTTTAAGTACACATTGGACAAAGTAATTGGATAGGTGAAATGAAACACCACCCCTTAGTTAGATTATTAGCTAGTGCGAGTATGACGACGTATGACGCTTCTTTCGAGGCACAACCACTAATAATTTCCCAAAATTTTAAGTAGTGTATTGTTATTTGCAGGCAACTTCACGAACCTGAGCAGCAACGGCACAATACTTCTGCGGCCGGTGAAGGCGCGGCCCGGCGGCAAGAAGAAGAACGTGCTGAGAAACGCTTGCCGGATACTCTGACTTGACCAACACACCTTGAAGCCGCGGACTGGACTCTGACACCAACATACCTTGAAGCCGTGGACTGGACTCTGACACCAACATAGCTTGAAGCCGCGGACTGGACTCTGACTTGACCAACATGGATTAGTAATATGTTGCATAAAATTTATTGTCATATTTTACTTTCGCATAGCAACCCTTGGCAGAATCATCATTTCGCAGAATTACTTTTTGCATAAGTTTCATGGCATACTGTTGTTTCGCACAATTTTGTAAAGCAGAATAATGCAATGGCATAATCTCAATTTGAAGAATAATACTATAATCGAATAATTGTTTTGCCGAAAATTGCGTCGCATAATATGTACTTGGCATACTGTCTTTTCGCACAATTTCCTTAGGCAGAATAATTCATTGGCATACTGTTGATGAGAATAATATTTTGATGGATAGTTAGTTTCTCGCCGAAATATAACTATTTTCATGGGATATAATGTTTAATCGATATAAAAGCTATTCGATATAACGTTTACTGGATATAATGAATATTTGTTATAAGTATTTATGGTATAATGTATTCAAATGTATAATAATAAGTTGAGGTTATAATAAAAAAAGTCGGTTCTGGCCATTGACATAGATATCTCAGGACTGGCTTTACGGGCAATAATCATGAGGCATGACAGGGGCCAGTACAGCGGTGTGACACCGCTACAACGCGATTGGTTGATGAGTTAGCATCACGCGCGCGATTGGTTGACCAGTTCGCATCACGCGCGTTATTGGTCGCAACTAGTTGCGTTAGACTGCACGATTGGCTCGAATTCGTGCGTCACACCGCTAAATTAGTACCATTTTTAGTGCCCGTAAGGCCAGTCCATAGATATATACGTTAATGGTTCTGGCGCTTCGCCGGCCGCTACCGCGGCACGCTCGCTTCGCTCGCTCGGCTCGCGCGCTGTAGGGTCGCAGTTCTACCTAACACTCCTCCTCGCTTCGCTCGTCGTCGTACCTAACTGAGACCTGCCTTAAGTTCGAATACGTAGGTTGTTATAATAGTAGTAAATATTACAAATTATACCAGTACTACATTATGCCAACTGAGCGTTATATCGAACTTAATTATATACGCTGTTAATGTTAGATTAGAAGTTGTTATATTACAAGTTCATTATACTTGACGATAGTTAGACTCTTTAAGAATATACCATGTATTGTTATAGCAAAAGTGCATTATGTCCCTCAATCGTTATATCGACTAAAAATATATCAAAAGTTGTTATATGGACCGTTACGCACCCTCTTTTGAGTAGGGGTCGCAGTTCTAACCTAACCTAACCTACAGTTCTGGCAACAATTTCTTTTGTGTAGGGGTCGCAATTGTAACCTAACCTAACCTATAGTTCTGGCAGCAATTCCTTTTATGTAGGGGTCGCAGTTCTAACGTAACTTAACCTGTAGTTCTGGCAGCAATTCCTTTTGTGTAGGTTCAGTCAGCGACATGAGTATTATGCGGTAACAATTTCGGCAGAACTTTTATTCTGCTGCATAACATTCTGCGAAATTCAAGTCTACAATATGAGCAATATGCCATAAGAAATTCGGTGTAATGTAATTTATGCTACATACTCGTACAATTCTGCGTATGTAAAATCGACGATAGTAGTATTCTGCTATTCAAAATTCTGCCAAATGAATGTTATGCGACATGACAGTTATGCTAATTATACAATTATGCAAAAGTATCATTCGGTTAAAAATGTTTCTGCGAAACCTGCTATGCGAAGTGTATTTCGGACAATCGATATTATGCAAGATAAAGGGAAGCCGACCAACATACTTTGAAGCTGCGGACTAGACGCCAGCGGGGCGACCAGCGGGCGTTCAAGGACATTCACGCATTCGATCCATTTCAATCGACATTCCAGCTAACTGTTGGGAGGAACGCGCGGAGATGAGACTGGAGTGGCGTCGTAACCTGCGGGAAGGCTTGGCAAAGCATGACGAGCTCTGGTTTAACCAATTTAAGCAGAAACGAAATCGCAGAGCTGTTGGACCACCCCAGGAGTCGACACGTCTGTGATCGATGCGGCAAGAAATGCCGATCAGCCATTGGTCTAAACAGTCATCGCAGTCGATGTAGACTGTAGACTACCTCCTCAAAATACCTTCTTTAGTCGCTGCAACTACCATCTGCAAAGATGCTATGGCCAATGATGAATTTTCACTCGTCCCCCGCCATGAGTTTGCGTCCAGGCTTCGGTCTGAGAGAGGATAGAGCCACCTTGGATTTTCACACGTTGCATTCTGCGTTTTAACTTTGAACGTGCCAGTGACTTCTGTCAGCGGTCTTAACTCTGTAGTGGCACATTCGAGTGAGTGACTAGGCGAATAGCTTAGACTCTAAGCTATTCGCCTAAGGCTTAGAGCGAATAGCGACGAACTGATTTAAGTACATTCACACATTGGCGTTGGTTACTGCAGAGCTGTAAAGTTGAAGAATAATTAAATACCGTGGCAGAGTTTCACTAGATGACGGAGTACCCGCGCCATACAATTTTAATACTCGTTGAGTTTGACCAAGATAAGTCCGTAACGATTATGATAGCACACGCAGTGCAAGTTTGACGTTTAAAATAACACTTGCGGTGTGCTATCAAAATCGTTGCAGACTTATCAGTGCTGTGCCTAATTGTCAAACGCCAACGCCAGCCGGTAAACTGCAAATGTGACGATTTGACTCTAGCTATTTAGGGATCAAATGTAGCCGGCGTAGCAAATCCTTGTATGGTTTTACTCTTAAGTGTATATACTGTATATGTACAAACAGCTGTACATCGGTGGACCTTATTACAAAAGGCATAAGCTCCACCGATGTACAACAGTACATCGATGTAACAGACGTAACAGTGGGCGTTGGTACTCTCTGCTCATATATAGTTAAAACAGTTTCCATCATATAAAGAGGCCAATACCTTGATTTATACACTGGACTAGACACGCTTATCAAAAGCTCGTAACTTGTAATACAAGTGGAACTCCCTTTCTAATAAAGGCTGTCAAAAAGCGACTTCCACTTGTATTACAAGTATTAATTAAGCTTTTGATAAACAGGGCACAGGACCTAGTTTTATGAAGCTACAAGTTATAAATTTACAGGTGTAAATCGCGCTTGACCTTTTCACCAGTGTTGCCTGTTTTAAATAATAAAATTATAGCTTTATATGAAATGGGATCTATAAAAGTTATGTTCGTTAACAAACATATATAATTATAAATTAGACGTAGGTTATTAGTTGTACGCGTGTACATATGTGTAGTAGTTGTGTAAAATATTTGCGATGTGCAATGAATACCTAATGTTAGTTTAGATACCAACAAAATAATAACTATGGGTGTATTATTGAATCTGATATAAAATGAAATTAGATTTTCTATAATATCCTTGTCACCATTGTAAACTTGTAGTGAAAAGGTACAGTCGTTTCAGTAATACATTTATAAGTAAATACTAATTTACTCTTGAAACTTAGTCACTATTGTTCATATTGATAGATCCATGACATTGAATCATGTAAATAAATCATATTGTAAAAAATGTGGAAATAAATTATTTTTTGTAACTGCTATTGGTGTTATTTTTTGGGTAGAATAAGAAAATTACTCAATATAATACTGAAGTTAAACACATTCATTGCCACCCAGTCAAGCAAGACGTCCGCGCCAAGCCACAACAATCTCGTCATATAAATTTAAAGCAGTAGTACCACGATCTCGACTATCGGGTCGTCCGGCCTGGAAACGAAATCATATAATACCCGATAGTCAGGTTCCCGGCACTGAATGTGTTAAGAGAGAAATCTGAAATTAAACAAACTTATATAATGTTACATATTTTATTAGACATTAGAATATAAATAAAGAGGTACTTTGGAGTTTCTTACAGTACATAAATTGCTTGAAGCAAGCCGGCCACTCCCCGCGCGGCGGCCCGAGAGACGACCACATACGAGTGTAGTTATGAACCTGATAACTAAAAGTGGTACAAGTGACCTACAAGTGATAGCTTCTAGCTTTGGAGAAATCAGAAAGATGTTACCGCTTGTAGCTACAGATGCGGAAGTTGCGGAAAGTTCCTTGAAATTTCAGAGAAATTTTACAGGAAACTAAGGAAAATTAAAAATTAATTTTGAAAATGGAGAATTTCGATTCTCATACAAAAATATGAGAGTTTGCGAAACTTTCCCAAACGGAAAGTTGGCAATTTTGGAGCCTTTGCGACTGCATATCAGTACTTGTAACACGAATTAGGACCAAGTTACTAACAAATCAGGGGTCCAAGACCAAGAACTATTACTATCAAAGAGTTATTGATTGGTAGGAGATGTAGAGAAATACCTAATCTTGTCGAGTTGAAGTAGCTGGCGCTGAAAAACTTTTGATAGCTACAGTACGACATAATGTACGCAGCCGTACATCGCCTTCTACATCAGCTCTCAAATTAGAAACGATTTTTATTAGATTTTTTTTCCTTCTACAATCAATAATGCTTTTTCAAAAATTATCGAAACCTACGTTCTTTTTTCGTCTCCCGGACACCTAACCTTAACACTAAGTACCTGCTTACATTTTTTTATAGCTTTAGCATTATCAATTTCATTAATTAACTTCAAAAAGGCAATTTTCCATACCATTCAAAGACACTGACTCGCATTTTAGTAAACCAAAAGGGATCAAATGGTATCAATCACATCGAACCAGGCAATGCAACTTAACATAAAAATAAGTAACATTTGTTCAATTTAAAATCTAGCTATTATACGTATGTTACATATAAAATTATAAAAACGCTATAGTAATGAATGCTTTATCCGTAACCATCAACCGGCAAGAGTTTTTGACTCTTCCGCAAAACCCAAATGTCCTATTCAGTCCCACCTTTTCTAACCTAACAAGGTAGGAATTATCTAAAGATAATCACTAGCATCATACTTAAGAGGCGCGCTATCAATGTGCCTTAATCTTGAACTGATAGACAGATATAGACGGTCAAACAATTTTGTCAGTAGTAGTAGAAAAAGGCGCGAAATTCAAATTTTCTTAGTGACGATAACTCTTAGTGCCAACATTTTTAAAATTTGTTGCTCTTTTCTACTGACGGAAATGGCTTGACAAAGTATAATTCCAAATCGACTATGAACAACAGACAACTCTAAATCGAAAAAAAAGGTATAAACCATAGAGTTAGAAATAAACTCAATTGTTAAACTAACTTCATGTGAAACTTTTGGGACAACTTCTCGAAATGTTCTGTTCCCAATGTGAATTAAAGTGTTCACTAAAGTAACACAAAACTTTACATATAAAATACACTTCTTTTTACTAACAATATCCACTATTACTTCAAAAGAAGCATAATCTGTGAGCGTAACTTGCAGTTATAACATTCCTCCTTTATGGTATTCCACCTGTCAAATTTCATTGTAAAATTTCCTTGCATCTCACTCTCTCATTAAAGCAATATGTGAGACACAATACAGATTGGACAAAGATATTGGACAGATGGAATACCACCCTATAATTTTCATATGTTGGCAGTACTTACCAGTCTTTGTCTCACTCCGTATGATCATGATGGCCATATTAATAATATGTACTTATGCATTTTAAATAGAGATGCACCGGATATCCGGTTACTATCCGGTATCCGGCCATTATTTTACTATCCGGCCGGATACCGGATCGTAACATTGCTTGATTTCGGAGTAAACAAATTGGATTTAAGAAACAGACACGGTCATAATCGTATTTGTGTATTATTTTAAAACAATTTAATCATTCCACTGATCGCACGCGTACTCATTTCGAACCTAGAAATGAGTCCGCGCGTACGTTTGTTTACTAGGAAGCTGGTCAAACCTGCAGAATGCGCAATTGCGCACCTGAAAAAACGAACTGTAGGTAATAGATCCGCTGGCCGAATATTCGGCGGCCGGATACCGGATATTCGGCCGATGGTCAGGCCGAATATCCGGTATCCGGCCAAACCACTATCCGTTGCATCTCTAATTTTAAACCTTATATTCTAAGTAATAAGGTTGACAACTTACACATTATCAAATATGACCATATGAAATACCCATCTTCAACATTTTAACTTTTTAACAGAATGAAAGGCATACAATCCAAAAAATACCCTAAACTAATGAATTTAACTATTGATGAAAATGCAACTACAAAATATCAACACAAGCATCTAAATAAGTTTAAGACTACTGCACCATAGTCAAAAGACTAACATAACAGTTACATTTCTGGTCCGTATACTTAAGAATGCAAAAATAAAGCTATTCTAACACAAACAATATATCTGAAAAACGTATGGAAATATGTCTAGAGACAACAAACTTCGAATAAATCATTTGCCTTATTGTTGAATGTACAAGTTTTAAGACAATAACGAAATCGAGACCAGAAGGCGATTGAAATACATTCAGGCCTTCCTCTTAGCACTAGATTTTTGTGTTAGTGTAGGACCTGGGCCATGTTGCATAATAAACTACAACTAATATTACAAGCGGAACTCCTTTTTTAATAAGTGAAATTAGAAAAGGAGTTCCGCTTGTAATATTAGTTGTAGTTTGTTATGCAACATGACCCCGAGTGGTGCTGGGCGGAGCGAACTGCGTTTATGTTAAACAAATGCAAACGCACGTGAGCGGCAAGCGGCATGAATGCACGCTGCACAGAACACTTTGCCGCTGCCCGCTCCGCTTAACGCTCCGCTGGGAGCTCGTCACTCAAAGCGTGCACATACCTATACCGAAGGTTTTAAAGCAAAACAAAGCACATGAAGACAAATTTTGGAACTAAATGTCTAAATATTGCGACAAACGCGCGAGATGCTTATTGGTGGTGAAAGAATCGCTGAAGCCGCTTGAGCTTTAAGGGGAAATGCAAATTAACAAGCAACAAATTAAAACTCACTGCAAGTAAGTATTGACCAATCAATTTAGCTGGACCATATAGTTCGTTTATTTTTAGCATTAGAAAGAACTCCACAGAAGCAAACGTGTAGTTTTTATCAGGCTCTTTAATTGTTAATAATTATTGAATTATCTAATGTAGCATGGTCAATACATATAATTTACTTCAAATTATTACCGCTAAAAGTGCCGGATTTGGAACCACAAGCTTACTTCTGCGAAGTTCTTTCTAATGAAACTAAAAAAACGGACTGTAAACGGCGCGAACAATAGCGGAGCGTAATGGTATTACAAATTACAAGTTTTTATAAAAACGGGCGCGGAAACATCGACGACGAGAGATATTGGAAACAGTGACACAACTATGTTGTGGAAGGGCGTGAACACAGACATTGCGATACAAAATGGAAGCTTGTGAACACTACCGTAACGATAATAAATTATACTAGACTATAACAGTGACAATGCTGCCTAATGTCTGCCACGAGACACTAATAATATTGAATAAACTTTTCACATGTCCATCTTTATGACGCTGCGCTGATACAGTTTAATTTTAATTTCTTTAGTTAATTTCCCCAGAGCACTTTATTAGACAAGTTTAATATGGAATCTCTTATTAAATGTCACCTCTGTATTAAATGTTTTTTTTTTTATAATTGAAGGGATGTTTACATAAACAACATAACTGCTTAGAGCGGTTGACACTTTTTTTAGAACATTGCTAATCGTTTCAAGTGTCAACCAGTGTAGTCAGTTATGTTGTTTTTGTAAACATCCCATCAATTCCATAAGTATATCAAAAAAATAGTTATTGTAGAAGAGATGCAGAAAAAAATGTGTTTTTATACCTTTTTTTTGTAGCATTAGATAAAGAGTAAACAATCTTGAACGTATTTTTATTGAAAAGTAAGTCGCATCAGTTATAGCAATAGCAAGGACATTATATTTACCTTCTTTTGGTTTCATCAGTAATAGTTACAATTTTTTTTAAAGTGTTCTTCAATAAAAAGACACGTCAAGATTTACCCTTTTCTAATGCTAAAAAAACGAGGTATAGTTTGATATGATAACTAATGTAATTTTTGCAGTAAAACTATGTGTAAAAGTTAACGTTTAACAATTCAGTCAAGTACAATCGACGTCAAAGATATGTTTAAATTTTACGCCTTACTATAGTCCGTTTTTTTTAGCATTAGAAAGAACTTTGCAGAAGTAAGCTTGTGGTTCCAAATCCGGCACTTTTAGCGGTAATCATTTGAAGTAAATTATATGTAATGACCATGCTACATTAGATAATTCAATAATTATTAACATATAACGAGCCTGATAAAAACTGCACGCTTGCTTCTGTGGAGTTCTTTCTAATGCTAAAAAAAACGAACTATACAAAGGAGTAAGGTGCAAAAGTGTTAACATATATTTGACGTCGACTGTACCTCAAAATACAGAGGCCAGCTACTGGGAAGAACGTCAATATCTCTTTGGTTGTATTATGTGTCGCAAAGATCGAAGTGTTATATGTTCTAGGGAAATAATCAAAAGTGCCCACGTGAATGTCTGTCCCAGTATCTGTGAACGCTAGACAAAACCCTAGCCGAATTCGAACAATGAGATACGTCAAATACTAGATATTGAAACGATATGGATCGGATATATCAGTGTCAAACAAGTGTCAAAAGTGGCGTAGGTATTTGTTTGAAGAAACGACAATTTTGACACTTGTTTGACACTGACATATCCGATCCATATCGTTTCAATATCTAGTATTTGACGTATCTCATTATTCGAATACGGCTGCCAATCCTTTATAAGGCATATGGGTATCAGAAATTATACAAAATTGAACACTATCTGGAATAAACTTCAAAATCAGGTGGGAAACTTCCCTCTGCCTTGTAAAGGCTTAAAATGCATTGGGATCATTTCGAAAGCGGGGTAATTTAGAAAATGGCAAATATCTAGGGATGGCCAGGGGGCGCCATAAGCCTTCAGTAAGAAGTGCATATACTTGGAAAAATTCGACCTATGCCGCTGTGGCCCGGTGGCCGAGTGGCTTAGGCACCTGCCGCGATAGCAGAGGACGCTGGTTCGATTCCAGCCTGGGGCACTGGAGGCCTTGGTCACTTTTTCTTAGTATATGACATTTATTTCAGTTCATAAGCACTTTGTACTTTAGCAACACTTACGCTAGGTACTGAAATACTTACCAAGGTATCTTGCTACTGTTACTACAGTAGAAAGTGCTTCTAGTTTAGTAGACATTTGCCATTTTTCAAATTACCCCGCCTTAGAAATTACCCCAATGCACCCTAATAGCTTTTCTGGTACGATTTTTTTAACAAAACCCACTATGATCCAGCAGTGCCAATAACACAATCACAAGCTCACGAGCACGAAGTAACATTCTTCTTAGCGAAGTAGTCCATCAGGCCCTGGAGGCGCTTCTTGACGCGCTTCTGGTCGTCGAGCGTGCAGCCGAGGATGGCAGTCTCGAAGTTCTTGTCGGTGGCGGCGGAGTCCGCGGCGCTGGAGCAGGCCGCCATGTACGCCTGGCAGCGCGCGTGCGCGGTGCACGCGTCGTCCTGCACTGACACTACTAGCTGGTCGATGTACATGTTTACCTGAAATGACAGTTTTGTTACTGGCAAGTGGCAATTTTGTCAGTAGAAATGATATTAAGAGATAAAAATGTTGACGGGAAAAAATTGACTTTGTGCACAAGTCACTAATAACGTTCTATCGTATTTTCACTCTATTTTGTTATTTTCCAAATAACTCTTTCTTAGACATTACAATTTTTTTAAGACGAAATAGGAGCTGTGTTTTAAATCTTTTAGGTTATACCCGTCTCGCTAACGGAAGCGGCTCCTACAACTAGTGCGATAAGGACAAGGCGAAAAATCCTGCGTAAAAATCGAGGTTTCGTACTCGACTGTTTCCTCCTCCAAAACTTAACCAATCGTAACCAAATTTGGAAATCTAAATGATTATGAAATTATCTGTGTCGGACCGTTTTGCTTTTTTTGCTAATTGATATCAGTATTGAATACTACGCCTCTCATTGCGGCATAGTCAATGAGGCCGTTTTGGCCATTTTTGAAGGGCTCTAACGCCTTAAAAAACAAAAATATCAATAAAAGCAAAACGGTCCAACACAGATATTGACAATATTAATCTGTGTTGAAAAAAATCATTGCTCTAGCATCAAAACCCACGGAGGAAACAGTCGAGTACGTTTGTGTGGAGAAATGACCACTCCTGTTGGCTCTGGGCCTAACTTCAGCAGTTTAAACTGTGTGCTGTCTGTCAATATTTAAGTAACAGAACTGTTTTATATATTAGGACTTTCCATTCCACCTGTCTAATGTTTGATCAAATTTGTATTTGCGTCTCACATTTTGCTTAATGAGACAGTGAGACGCAATGCACATTTGATCAAATATTGGACAGATGGAATACCACGCTCACACACAGCGTGGACGTTTCTGTGCAAGTGTTACAACTGTTACAAGTGTATGTGTTAGTAATAGTATACAGGGCGAAAATTTACCCTCCCATAGAAAATGGACCAGCCAAAATGTATGAAACAGACAATTTTGTTTTCGCGATTTCTGATTTGGTGCCATAGTAAAAGTTGCTCAGTATAATCCCAAAACCTCCCTGGCAACTGGAATGCACTTATATTTTGGCCACCCTGTATGTTACCTGATGCAGAGCCTCCTCCTGCTGCGGGTCGCGGTCCGTGCGCACGCACACCTCCACCGTCTGCGCCCGCGCCAGTATACGCTCCGCGTACCGCGAGATGTCGTCTCTGTCACCTGTACATTTAGATAAAACAATCACAGTCTCATTTACAAATACAAAATAATATAGATGTAATTAATAGGCAATAATACAAAATAATATAGATATAATATAATTAATATTCTTATTGTTATAATATACTATTTTGATGTCTATTCTCTGAGTTGATCTAACTGATCCATTGACAGCTATTTAAAGAAACCCTCAACAACTGAAATTAAGCAAAAAGTAGCAATTGCATAGAACTTTTTGTTTGGTAAAAAACTGTACAATCTAAACCACAAATATAATGTCACCTTGACCAGAAGTGCAGTCTACATATCTTATCAACTAGTACATATCTTATACTACAGTGATTATATGTAGACTGCAATAATCGTAAACTACAGATGACAAAATATAAACTTGACTACACCCACAAAGAATTAAATTATTATTATTTTATATTATATAACCACTACCTATCTATTTCTACATTTTAAAATAAATAAAATTCATTTATATCAAGCTACAAGGCTCATAATCGGTTGTAAACAGTTTTTTCATTCATGACAATCATGACCAATTAACTAAGTTCATATTATTAAAAGTTATACATATGTCATACACATTATTAGTATTAGTCATATATTAGTCCCAAAACAAAGTAGGTACTTAAATGTACAAAGTAAACATAAATAATAACTATGAATATTATGATAGTGTAGTATGAATAATATGAATTTGAATATCGCAAAAGCATTGTATGTAAATTATATTAAAGGGTTTATTCAACAGGCTATAAAAAGTTGACATTTCCACATCTTACATTCCGAGACTTCTGCCAGCAGTTCCGAGTGCTTGACACTGTCCAATGTGGAGAGTAAGGAGTCACGCTCCTCCTCGATGCGCACTGTGTCTCGTCGGAGGCGCTCCACGCGCATCTCCACCTGGTCCAGCACCGCTATCAACCTGCAGGCACACAATATGTTATTGGTTTACACGGCTCAAACTGTAGGCACACAATACATTATAGGTTTACAACTCAAACCGTGGTACTTTAATATTAACTTGTCAATGTTTGCTGGGGGTTATGAGCAATTATGAGTGGCGACCATGGGGGAAGAGCGTCCTCAAAGTAGACCCAAGATGCGTTGGGACGACGACATCAAAAGGACTGCGGGGAAGAAGTGGCTCCAGGTTGCACAAGACCGTGACAAATGGCGTAAAATGAAGGAGGCCTACACCCGAAGGGTAGAAAAAGGCTAAAGAGAGAGAGACAGAGAGATGAGCAATTATATTTGGTTCATTAGTAAACATCTTTTAAAGATAAGTATGTTGCAAAGCTTTGGTTTCAAGCTTTCAAAACATGACTAACTTTTATTATTAACCCTTTACCAGGCTAAGGCTCCCCCCACATCTGGCGTCTTTCGAGCGTCGGCGTCTGTCGGCGTCGGTCCAGCGCTATGGAAAATGACGTCGCTGCGCAGTTGCGTCGACGCCGCGTCGACGTTGCGTCGACGTCGGCCATAGAATTGTAGACGCCGTCGCTCGAAAGACGCCAGATGTGGGGGGGCCCTAAGGGATATACATATATTTCCCACATACCACATACGGCACTTCAAACATGTATTTTATTTTCGATGAGTAAGACGGACATTTGATTGTCATTTGTGAAAGGCCAGCCTGGTAAAGGGTTAAAAGCTTTGTATTACAGTTTATCACCTTTGTGACAGAACTTACAACCTGACTAAGTATTGGATAATATAGTGTACATAATTTGATTATTTAGACACCACATCACATCAATATGAAGTTTAGGCTTTTGAGAATGTTTTGAGAAAATTTTGGCATTCTGGGATTCAGTCATTTTGACACTTCAGTTTTGAGATCAAGGAATTTTGGTAACTAGGTAAAACAAAATTAAGGTAAAATGAAACCAAAGGATCATAAATAGGTTTACAGTCCATATGTGCTGACCGATAAAGTGGCATTTTCCCCATTGATTCTAACAATACAGAACAATATGTATAACTTTAATAGTCCTTGAGTGCATTATTTTACTGTGTGCGTGCCTGCAACTTTCACTTAAGTAACATAGTAAAGAAAGTTGCCTATTATAATTCTGCATCTACATACATAATTACATTGATTTAAACTTAACCATTTTTAAAGCTTCTACAGTTACTTGATGTACTAACGATGAATGATAATCAAAAGTATAATAGCCAGCCTCATCAATAATCTGCTTTATTGCAGACACAAATTAAGTGCTATTAACACACAATCCATGATTAAATTCGCACACAGACACGATAACGAGTTCAATCACCTCCCGACAGGCCCCAGTGACAGCTCCATGTTTCACTTTCACAGACCACAATCACTTAAATACATATCTACGTATTATTCTAACTACGACGCTTTTTATATCGCTTTAATGAGCATGCTGTTGAGAGCACATGTTATTTAATCATTTTGAGACATAGCAACAGAGTTGAGCGAAGCGTAGGCGGCTATTAGGCCTAAACAACGCGTTGACCAATTTCGGACGTGGTACATACATAACGCGATGTTTTCTTGAGATCAACTGCGCAGGAACCTAGTAATAATCGATTTTTGGGATAAAGGACATTGAAGGTGACCTGTCTTTTGGAGCTTGAGTTCCTAGAGCTGTGGATTCGTCAATAAGCGGCAGCCGCGACCCTTCGCCGGTGAAGCTCCAATCACTCGCGTACTGATCCACTTCCATTGTAGATGTTACGTTGTACGTTGCCAATGTTCAAGATTACGAAATTTCTTGTACACACAGATAATGGTTACTATAATCGGATTATATGAAATGTAAATAATAAACAGCTCGAGCTCGGTCTCTCACTTCACAATTTTTTACACACAAACGTCAGTTTTGCAGCTGGAAAGTAGGTGGAACAATGAAACGTCAAACGAAAAATCTTTCTTGTCTTTGGTACATTTTAGGGACGTGATACGAGGGTTGCACTGAAAATGTCGGGAATAGAGAATACTGTCGCATCTAGACAGTCAATCTTTATTTTAATGCATACTTAATCTCAAACTGACCACGCATATAAATTTTCTTTTGAAAGTAATCATTCTGTAATGCACACGGCTCATAATCCCAAAGTCCTTTTTGTATGGCGATTTTGGAGCCTTAGTGGTTTTGTATGAAATTCGTGGAGTAGCCAACGGAATTGAAGTTTTTTTTACATATATATATATATATAATATTTTTTTACTGTTGTCATATGAATATTTAGGAATGTCGAAATCTGCCGATATGCAACTTTTTTGGCAGTCTTTTTAATTAACAGCACAAATGCGATTTTAATTTTTGACGTCGCTTTGGAATGACATGCTTCTTTAAGATCATCTATGGGATAAAATGAAAGTGACTTTCATATTTAATTTTAACCGCAAACGAGCGTACGATGAACTCTAGTTCATAAAAAAATAACAGAAGCCCATTGTAACTTTTATTTGTTCGCTGAGGGCATATTGAAAACCGTTTAAAAATTTGATCGGAAAAATCACTTTGCCAAAAATTCAAATAATGTTCGACATACAATTTTCAAATTGCCAGTAATTCTTAAATACAAATGACAACCAAATGAAATATACCTTAAAAGTTTTATAAAGAGTTACATTTTTATAAATTATATGCCTCTTTCTATTATGTTATTTCTAAGTGTCCCATTCCCGAATATTTCAGTGCGACCCTCGTAAAAAAACTTGTACGGAACCTTTCTTTAAAAAACACGTTTAAGAATTTTTTATATTGTAATAAAATTGACATTCGTAATATATTATATTCATGAAAATTATGTTAAGAATCTCATTTGATCTGCGCTGAGACCGCTGAGAGTCAACACTGGTATCCCCTGCGACCCGCCAATTTTTGAGAAAGAAATGGGAACCGAAGAAGAAAGTGAGCTTTCTTTCTAACACAACCAAACTTCCAATAAACGTACCTATTTCAATTACACACAGCTCATATAGTTTTCACAACAACCACTCACCCTAAACGCACACTTACATCGTCCTTTTTTCTGCTTCAAATCATTCCCTTGGCTAGGCTGTACTTTGGTTTGATAAGATCCCAGTAATGAATAAAGACACAGTAATTTTTATGTACACATACTTTATTAGGTTACTTTAAACCTAAAATATTACAGATACTTATGAACATAAACAAGCTTTCTGCATTAAATTTGCATACCTAATGGCTAGCCACCCAACTGTCGTTATAATTCTCTTAGAGCATTCTTTTTATCTCTTGCTCTACTATTGAAAAAGATGGCTGGCTTTACCTTTGTGAATGTTGTGTAATATAAAGTCCCATAAACGAAGATTTTGTACATGTGCCTCAGGGTGGTATTCCATTTGTCCAATGTTATTACCTCTCACTCTCTCATTAAAGCAAAATGTGAGACGCAATACACATTGGACAAAGAAATTGGACAGGTGGAATACCAGTCTCAGGAATAAACAAGCAATAAAATAAAGTTGTTGTTTTAAGGCCAGAGCATACCGGCTACGAGCCTACGTGTGCCTAGACGTGCTCATACGCTAAAATGTAAGACGTGCACGCACACGTCACACGTGTCACGAGCGGTGTGCCGTCTCTCATAGGGATCTATGTATTACAAGTTGACTTAGAGCTTTAGAAAATGCAAATAATTTTACTTTATCGGTTAGGTACATAAATCAGAACTATAACAGATTTTAAAATACATATTTTATTAAATAAAAGTTTAATCGTATATATTTTTATACTAATATTATACACGTTGTTTTTTTTTTACTAAACACAGCTAATTTTGAAATACAAAATAAATAACAAAAATATTGGTAATCAATAAAAACAAAATTGGGAAATTCTGCCTCATTATAAACTTTAATATACCTTAACACAGTATAAATGTTATTTTATAGCCCCCTCCACACTCGTGCGCGAATTAGAATAAGAATTCATTTATTGTTTACCGTGTCAAACAAGATGTTAAAATAATACAGTAGCGAATCGCGGCGCGAAGCCGCGAATGCGAGTGTGGAGTCGATTTGGCAGATCTGTGAGTGTGGAGCGGACTTATGGAAAACCTCCAGTCGGTAATATGACTGGTGACCAACAAATAAATAATTCATATATGTTTTTGATGTCCGACCGATCCCGGGACCCTGGTGTCTCAAAATAGGCAAGCTGGTGAGAATCGGGTGTCTACACCTCAACTTTCTTAACTAGATCTGTCGATCCGTAGTGTTTATTCAATATAAATAATTCTTTGTAAATACAATAGGTATATATTATTTTTAACTAAGGTATTGAATTGAACTGATAGACTGAATATAATGTAAACGTGCCATGTCTGAATATAGGAACAGCTTACATGGAGATCCAAAATCTCTATGGTAATGGGAATCAAAATCACACACGTTCACACTATTAACTGACAATAAACCTTACGGCAAAGACATAAAGTCCACCGATGGTAAGTCAAGATGTGTTTCTATTAGTACCGGCTTCTGAAATGCAGAATTTCAGATTTCTTTTTGGTTTAGGAGGCAAATAAGCGGACGAATCGCCTGATGTTAAGCAATTAACGTCGCACATGGACATCTGCAACATCAGAGGGACTGTAAGTGCGTTGCCGGCATTTAAGATAGGAGTACGCTCTTTTCTTGGAGGTTTGTGGGTCGCATCGGCCCGGAAATAACGCAAGCTACAATTCAATTTACAGTTTAACGACCAGTTAGGCGAGACAGGAAGTTCCTGGAGAAACATCATAACGTATTGATATAATCATCGTGAAACTTGTTCGCAAATTTCGATATCAAAAGTCTAAAAGATAACGGGGGCCGATTTTTTAAATTCGACCACTCGATTTCGTGTATTTCGTTAAATGATATCTCCTCTACTAGGCGTTTAAATTCTATTAATAGAACTGAAATCGAGTGGTCAATACCACTAGATTCCAAATTTCGATCGCTCGTATTTCAAAAATTAGCATTTCGCCGTTTTCCACCGAATTTCGAGTGACGAAATCGAGCGATCGAAATTCAAAAATCGGCCCCCTGGTCGGAAAGCTGTTTTCTACGGGTAGAAATGTATACTCGGTGATTTTATCTACATTCTATAATATTCTAGAGTGCTCTACACGACAGTCTCTAAAATCTTTACACTAACAGTAAATTGGAAATATTTTGCTAAACTGTCGTGTAAAACATAATTATAATTCTAATAATAATCTTTTTTAATCACATTAATACTTGAACTTTATAAAAATAAGATGGCGGTTGATAATTGACTTTCTAGCATATTCATTAAAAACCTAAAAAACGAAAACACAGATGTTTTCGCAATGCTAGTAGCAGTCATTGTTGTGTGAGGTTTATTTTTTATCATTCAACGTGCGTTTATAAAATATAGTATGAGTTTAAAATAATGTGTCGCGAAAACCATTTCAAATCCTACGTATACTGTAGGTAAATTGAAATCGAGCGGCCGCTATGCGCAAAAGTTAGAATATCAATCCTTATGCTACTTCTTTCCTCAGATCAAATAACTAAAACACGAATTGGGCTGCCAGTTACTTGTTCAGACCGCTCTTTCATATAATACAATACTATATTTACCTAAATAGCGAATATATTAATGTGAACACAAAATATGGCCAAGTGTAATCATCAAACGTTAAAATATAATAATACAAATATCAGTGTGTGTAACATCACTTGCGGCTCAAATGAACTTTCTAACAAGTATGCAAGTGGAAAGTGACGCATGTCACGAAAGACAATAAAAGTGCAACCATCATATCCTTACGTGACATTAGTCGGTGTCATATTAGTCATATTACTAATGCCGGCTACATACATAACGATAAATCGAACCGTGTGTATGACAAATCGTTGTCGATTATCGTAACGATTTGTCATACACACGGTTCGATTTATCTGCACAGTCGGACTGCACAGTTTTATCGCAACGATTTATCGTTACGTATGTAGCCGGCATAAGGGTCGGTTGCACCAAACCGTCTGTCACTGGGCTATAACCGCGAAAATCGAAGTTCGCAAATTGCGGGCATTTTTCTCTGTCACTCTAATTACGCCTTCATTGGAGTAAAAGAGAAAGATCCCCGCAATTTGCGAAAAACGGTTTTCGCGGTAGCCCCTCTGTTTCATAGACCTCTGCTGCGTGACGTTGATCAGTCTGTTAAATGTGGTTGGTCAGTATTTCTCATCCCTTAGGGCCGATACAGACGGACTGCAGGCCAACTGCCATGTCGGCGTGTAGTTCCCATACAAGTTGCAGTCGGGTTGCAGGGCTATAACCGCGAATATCGAAGTTCGCAAATTGCGGGCTTTTTTCTCTGTCACTCTAATTACGCCTTCATTGGAGCAAAAGAGAAAGATCTCCGCCATTTGCGAATTTCGCTTTTGGCGGTAGCCCCTCAGGTTGCAGTCCGTCTGTACCGGCCCTTACGTCAGACCCTTATTCATAAAACCTTAACAACCTCAATAAGTTAATTTATGTTTTATCCCTTTCTTACACATTGACTTATGTCACAATGACAGATTAAGTAAAAAAAAATCAAATTGAGCCACGAATAACTTTAAGGCTGGTTTTAAGCCGACCACTGACTAACAGGCCGCCGGACGATATCGGCCTGTCAGTTAGAACAAAAATTTGACAGTTCCGAACAACTGACCGGCCGATACCGTCCGGCGGACTGTTAGTCAGTGGTCGGTTTTAGTGTCACGCGGACCGTCCGTGCGGATCGCTCCGCACCGGACCGATATGTATAAAGCAGGCCACTGACGAGCCTTCCACCCAGCAAACATTTTTGGTCGATATTCCGAAAAAGGCACCTATTTTAGGTCGCACAATTTAGGAGACCAAAATGAGGCACGTCGAATCGACGTCGTGGGCACGTGCCGGCGACATAAATGGGGAAAAAACGCACGTGCCGGCGACGTATTTATTGACGGTAAATTAGTGATTACAACCATTAGGTCAACACTAGGTCATGTTTCCGATGTGGATTCGACGTCGCCACGACGTGCCGCGTAGTGAAAATGTACTAATTTGGTATTATTTACCACCTTTAGACGTGATGGCGACATATTTTTATCCATATAATTACTCTGCGAGGCAATATTTAGATGAGACGCGATGAAGAGAAAAAGAGACACAAACATTTTACGCTTATATATTCTTTTCACTCAGAAACAAAATGTCTAACAAGAAAACAACTTTAAGTTGTGCAATGATAATGGCGGCCACTAAGTCATGTAAAATAATTTAGGCCGATTACGCTGATGAAGAACGATGAAATCTAGTGCACAGAAAATTTTTTCGTGCAGTATGTTAGGTTTACATACAAAACTATCGATGGGCTTTTGAAATATTTAAGTTTTCAACATTTTATAAAATCAAAATGCATATATTTGCTTGTAATTGAGTGTTGTAATTGAATATTTGTGTGTGTGAGTGTATTGACTTGATCAAAAATATTGTTTTATTTTGAATATTAGCACAATGAAGTACCGTGCGATGGCACCATTCAAGATATAACAACTTAAGTTATGCAATTTCATATTTAGCATCTCGTTATAATGAAAGAAAATGGCGGCACAACCTTATGGTATTGATAGTGCTTTACAAGTGATTTTAACTATATGGTCGCAATTTGGTATCTATTTTAAGTAACATTTACCTAAAATTAGTAGCTAAATCGACATAAAATCGACGACCTAAAGGTCTCCGTATAAGAAATAATTACGTCGCAAATACACCTAAAATGTCTTATTAGTACATTTGACCTATTGGTCAGACTTTGCAGTTAATTTTACCTAATATTTCGACTTATTTTCAACCATTAAGTCCCTGACTTCATGGTCCCCGTATAAGAAATAATTACGTCGCATATACACCTAAAATGCCTTATTAGTACATTTGACCTATTGGTCAGGGTTCGAAGTTAATATTACCTAATATTTCGACAGATTTTCAACCATAAAGTCCCTGACTTCATGGTCTCCGTATAAGAAATAATTACGTCGCATATACACCTAAAAGGCCTTAATAGTATATTTGACCTATTGGTCAGGGTACGAAGTTAATTTTACCTAGTAATAGGACTTATTTTCAACCATTAAGTCCGTGACTTCATAGTCCCCGTATAAGTAATAATTACGTCGCAAATACACCTAAAATACCTTATTAGTACATTTGACCTATTGGTCAGGGTTTAAGGTTAATTTTACCTAATATTTTGCCTTATTTTCAACCCCTAAGTCCCTGACTTCATGGTGTATTTATGAAGTGAAATTTACGTTTTATTATCCCTATATTTTGACTTGGAAGTAAAAGTGTACAATACGTAAAATAATTGGTGACTTAGGACGTCATTTTCACTTAAATTGGAAAAATCTTCTTCGAGCCTAGGAAAAAATACTTAAAATGTTTGCTGGGCAAATGGATGCCGTTACAATGGATTCATCCAAATGGACGGCATCCTAATATTAAACATTGTACGTTTTTGACATTCACGGACCGATTTTGGATTGCAGCCACGCTATTTGGACTGTTGGACGGCTCGTCAGTGGCCATCTTTAAGTTCAGGGAGAGTTACAGAGTAACCCCGGCTACTCACGTAACGATAAATCGTTGCGATAAAACTGTGCTGTCCGACTGTGCAGATAAATCGAACCGTGTGTATGACAAATCGTTACGATAATTGACATACACACGGACATATCGCAATTTATCGTTACGTGAGTAGCCGGGGTAATGCTGACGAGTCCGCGCGGACAGCTTTGTCATACAATCTGGCGGTGCGGGCCGACGGTCCGCGTGACACTAAAACCAGCCTTATAATGTCTACCAATGGCATATACAGGGTGATTTCGGGGTCGTGACCCAGAACCACATTTTCTGACTCTGTAAATGATCCACATTATCATATGGTAGTATTTGATTAAAAGATAATTACTTTAATTATTCTTATTTTTCAAGTAAAATTAATGTTATACTAAGTAATTATGGTCACCCTATGACTTTTGACATACGCTGTATGGAAAGCGACAAGACGTCACATTGAGTAGGGTCACCAAATTGTATGCAAAAATGTTTTTTCCTACTTGCCATCTGGAAAATAATCATCATTATTGGTGATAAACAATAATTAACAACATCATTAGGCTCATCTTTGGATTCTGTATGATGTCTGGCTCTCTTGCTCCACGACCCCGAAATCACCCTGTATAAATATAGTAAGACAAGAGTGCTCACTCCATAAATCAGTTTTGGTACCAAAAAGACTATTATTTTCATAGTCGACATCTAGCATCGAGTAGCGGAATTATCAGTACTGCTAATTGACAATAGATGTAGCACCGACCGGAAAGTCTTATGTTGTTGGGCATTAGACTTTCCGGTCGGTGTATTTTTTAACAAGCTTTTATTAGGTCGACCTGTATGTAACTAATTATGTAATGGAATCTAAGGTAACTAATTTAACCATCTTCCAAGGATCGTAGCGTTATGAAAATTGGCAGCTGTATGTAGTTCTGATGACAATACAATAATATGGTACTGTCGAACCGATCTGATGATGGAGACAGGAGGTGGCCATAGGAACTCTCTGATGAAACAAGGCAACCTAATTGTGTTAGGCGTTTTTAGAATTGTCTCGATGAGTATTAGTTGTCTGTCGTAAGAAAAGTACAGTCAGCGATAAAAGCTTGTACCAAAAATGTAATTTTTTCCAAAAACTTATTTCTCTATGCCAATGGTCAGCTAGGTACTTATGTTGCTCTTAATACAATAAACAGTCGACATATTCATCAGCACTGCAGACGGACATCGAATACGCAATCTAAACTTAATATACCAATATACGACGGCCTCTTTCGCACAGCGGCGTGGTTACGGGGAATAGGCGAGTGTGAGCGAGAGGGCGTCATTTCCCGCTCCACTCGCTGATGCGGCCGTTTTCAAACGCCAGGTTTTTCCGCGGCAAGGGGACCAGGGTGCCTCGCTTCACTATGCCCATGTCTTCCCCCGGGTAGTACTGGAAATTTATGAATAGGGTATTTGATTGTATTTAAAATAAATTATTTTACACCATGCAAGAAATAAAGCACCAGAAGATTTAGAAAACAGACAAACAAAAAAATATATATATAAAAACCGGGCAAGTGCGAGTCGGACTCGCGCACGAAGGGTTCCGTACCATAAAGCAAAAAAAAAACTGAAAAAAATGCAAAAAGAAAACGGTCACCCATCCAAGTACTGACCACGCCCGACGTTGCTTAACTTAGGTCAAAAATCACGTTTGCTGTATGGGAGCCCCACTTAAATTTTTATTTTATTCTGTTTTTAGTATTTGTTGTTATAGAGGCAACAGAAATACATCATCCTTGAAAATTTCAACTGTCTAGCTATCACGGTTAGTGAGATACAGCCTGGTGACAGACAGACGGACGGACGGACGGACGGACGGACGGACGGACGGACAGCGAAGTCTTAGTAATAGGGTCCCGTTTTACCCTTTGGGTACGGAACCCTAAAAATAGACAGCGGTTATTTTTTTGACACAATTTCTATTTTAAAACCCGTATAAAACTATAAGAAGTAGCTAATTTGATTGCGACGTCACACGCTAGTGTTTCATATAAATTGCATAGTAGCAAAATCATTTTGACAGTTCGAAAAAAGAAACTGATTTGACTAGTAGTAAAAACCCTATTATGTGTTACAAAAGATTAATGTGATCATTAAAACATAAACAAATTGTATTGTAATGTGCAGAAGAATAAATACAATATTAAGTTTTTGAATGAAGCAGCAACTTATGAACTTACTTGACATTGTGATACAAATTTTAATACATCCGAGCATAGGAACTCATTGTCTTCCTTAATTTTATCCAATCTGAAATAAACATCAAAACAAACAATTAATTTTAACATTACTAGAGTTAGGAGCAAGAAACATCTGCAATCTGCAACGATTTTGATAGCATCCAAAATGGAAGTGTTATTTATACATCATAATTATCATAATTTCATAGAATTTTGAAGTTTAAAATAACACTTGCACTGCGTGAGCTATCAAAATCGTTGCAGAATTATCTTGGTCTAACTAAGGACAAAAAGTTTTATCAAATATGTATAATACTTACAGTTCTGGTTCCGCTATCCGGTCAGCTAAACAGTTACATATCTTCTCACACAGCACCTCGTCGAACAATGGAATGCCAAATTGGAGATCAAGTATAGTCCATTTCTGAAAAAGAACAACAACATTAATAAATGTTTGATAGTTGATAGAATAATCTAATCAAATAACATCGAGAATAACTTTTACATCGTAGAAAAATACTAACCCCCTTATTCATAAACGTTTACTAAAGTTGACAAGCCGATAATAATTGTTTGTCCCTTTCCATCATACCAAATACGTCGGAAAGGGACAAACGATTATTATCGGCTTGTCACCTTTAGTAAACATTTATGAATAAGGGGGTAAGTAATTTCGCTCTCTGGTCGGACGTTCTGTGACCCGATATTTATATGATTCATACATACAGTATCTACGTACGTAAAGCTCTGGTTTCCTAGGATAGCGGTGCCGTCATATAGCGGCCGTCTCCATACAAATACTACGACATCCATATTTAGCCGTATTATATTGTATCGAGACGGCCGCTATATGACGGCACCGCTATCCTAGGAAAAAAGGGCTTCATAATTAACAAGATACTATGTATATTCGCCGCTAATTTTGCGTTTTGTGTCTTACATATAAGAAAACACAAAAGCTGTACTATGAGCTAGCATTCATACCTCTGGTTTACAAGTTTCATCGTCAGTATGCGCCGTGTCAACTCCGCTATCGCCCTCCGCCATCTCCGTCAACTTGTCGCTCAACTGCGTGAACATCGATATCGACTCCTCCGCCGGACTCAACAACTCATTCAACTGTTTCTCTTTCTCAAAATTAAAATCCGCGCTCGAAGAACGAGGGATATCCGAGATAGACCCCTTGCTTCGCCATTCTTTGGGTCTGTCCTTCAAGTCTTCTATGCTGGTGGAGGAGGAATGTATGGGGACTAGGTCGTCGCTTGAAGGAAGGGACTCTTTGCTTCTTGTGGTCTCGCCGATCGCGAGGCTGTCGAGCTCTTCGCGGAGTAGCTGGCCACCTGTAGAATGACACCAAGATTAAGTTTATGACGTTATAATAATCTTTTGACATACAAGGGAGAAAAATAGTAGTGTTTATATTGAGATCTATGGAAGTTCTGCTAGCCTTGGTGTCTGTGGGTGACGGGGTGACCGCGAAGTGTAACTCGACGGCGACTGCAGCCGCTTGTCGTTCGACTTGTCGCCCGACTGATCGACGATAGAACAACGTACCCTCCACCGTAGTGAAGCCATTCGCCGGCGAGCTAGTCTTGCTGTCTGTGGACGGGGTGACCGCGAAGTGCGACTCGATCGGCGACTGCAGCCGCTTGTCGTCCGACTTGTCGCCCGACTCGGTCGACGATACCGACACTTCGCTTATGGGTTTCGCTATGCCGCACACGTCTTTCATTTTGCGCGGCGCAACTGAAATATCAAGAGGTTTAACGGTATGAGACGCTACATCGTGCTTGGATTCTTGTAGTTGGTAAGTCAGATATGAGATAAACCCTTTTTAACCATTTGACCGCTATTCGGGAACGCATAAAGTAGTAACTGAAACCATCACATCATTTTTAATTTTTAAGGTTTAATGTTTAAATTAGTGTCAATTTTGTGTACTACTATAGTTCGTTTTTTTTAGCATTAGAAAGAACTTCGCAGAAGTAAGCTTGTGGTTCCAAATCCGGCACTTTTAGCGGTAATAATTTAAAGTAAATTATATGTATTGACCATTAGATAATTCAATAATTATTAACAATTAAAGAGTCTGATAAAAACTGTATGCTTGCTTCTGTGGAGTTCTTTCTAATGCTAAAAAAAACGAACTATAAAGAAAAGAAATGGTATCAATAAGTCGCAGCATTGTAGAAAGTTTTCATGATAATAATTTTCTGGATTTTTAGGATGTAGTTTCTAAAACTAAGAGGGATTTGGTTTTTAAAATAACAGTTATGGTTTTTAAGCTTACCGAGTTGCACGGTAGGGGGCGGCCGTGCGCCCAAATCGGGAACTCCTATGTCAGCTAGTGTGACGTAGCCGACAGAGCGAGACAGCCGTAGCCGGGACGCTAGCCGTCTCAGTCCCGCATGCCGCGCCCATAGAGCACTAGTCTCTGTCGACGAACAACTGTTTACTAAGTAATTTACGCAACCTAATAGAAACCAATAGACTATCTTAGCATCTGTAAGCCCCACTTACACCATCCCATTAACCCGGGGTTAACCGGTTAAACGTGGAGTTACGATGGTTACCAGTACAATTTGACACTGGGTTAACGGTTTAACGGGTTAACCCTGGGTTGGTGGGAAGGTGCAAGTGGCGCTGAGGCGGCAAAAAATTGAACTAAAATGTTACTTTACCAGGAGATTTGTCGGCTTCCGGAGGGAACACGACATGTCTTAGCTTCGCCGGTTGTCGGACTCCGACAGCCTACAACAAGTGAGACACGTCGAACTATAAGAATAGGTTATAATGCTCAAACAAAAACAGTCGAACAGGTACGGTCAGCATTTAAGAAAGTTCAAATTGGAGTTCCCCAAGGTAGCATACTTGGGCCACTTCTATTTCTAATCTACCTAAATGAACTTCCAAATATAGTTGATGTACCATGTACTTTATATGCAGATGATGTTACTCTATTGTTCTCAAATGAAAATACATATGAAAGCATGCAAGATCATATAAACAGTGTACTAACAACAGTTTTAAAATGGCTAAACAGTCTTAATCTCCATGTCAACTTAGATAAAACTAAACTTATACAATTTAGAAATTATAAAACTGTAAGATGACGTAAGTCATGTTAGTTTTCTCGGCGTGGAAATAGATACGCATTTAAATTGGAAGGCACATATAAACAAGATAAATAAAAAGATATCTAGTAGATGTTATGCTTTATCCATTTTGTCAGAAACTTGCTCCGAAAAAATAGTTATTAGTGCTTATTATGGAACAGTCTACCCACTACTTACGTACGGAGTAATTTTTTGGGGCAATTCTGTTGAGGTTGATAAAACATTCATATTGCAGAAAAGATGCTTAAAAACTGTTTTTAGAATGTACATAGATGAATCGCTACGTGACGTATTTAGGGAAAAGCGCTTTTTGACACTTACCGGCATTTATATATTAGAAATAAGTCTTTTTGTAAAAAATCACCCTGAATATTTCACAAAGCGTTCATGCAAAGAAAATGTCAGATCGCAATATAAATATAATATGGTACTTCCGAGAGTTAGCACCTTAATATATAAAAAAAGCACATTCATATCGGCTATGAATATCTACAATCATCTGCCTAACGAAATAAAGTGCCTGGAAGGAAATACTTTTAAAAGATGCCTAAAAAACTTTTTAATAGACAAAGTCTTCTATAACTTAAAAGAATTTTATAACTCGATTAACCTAAATGAATACTAAAATTTAGTTTAAGATAAAATATAAAAAACTTAGTTTAAGATAAAATGTAAAAACTTAGTTTAAGATAAAATATAAATACTTAGCTTAAGATAAAATATAAAAACCTAGTTTAAGATAAAATAAATTGTATGCCCGAAAAGGGTAAAACTGTTGATACTCATCAAAAAATGTACTTAGTTATAGTTCTTGTACCTACACAGTTTACACAATAAATATTTCTGATTTCTGATTTCTGATATAAGTTTTAATATCTTGAACGATGTCTATTTAAAGTCGTGACAAAGTGCAAGGCTTTTTTAGGGTTCCGTTTCCAAAGGGTAAAAACGGGACCCTATTACTAAGACTCCGCTGTCCGTCCGTTCGTCTGTCCATCTGTTTGTCGCTAGGCTGTAAGTCATGAATCGTGTTAGCTAGATAGTTTAAATTTTCACAGATGTATTTCTGTTGCCGCTATAACAACAAATACTAAAAAGTACGGAACTCTCGGTGGCCGAGCCCGACTCGCACTTGTCCGGTTTTGAGGTTTAGTCAGGCCTGTATGTGTATAGTTATTTTTTGTATTATTCCATTTAAAACAAATATAAACTTTGTCTACGACGAGTAAAGGCAGGGCGCCGAGCGAGCAGCCAGCGCCGTCCGCCGTCCAGTGCCGACTATTTACGACCAGCTGCTACAACTTCAGCAGACACAGTTCTCTGTGTTATACCCCGGCCACATACTCGACCAGTGGCATGGGAAGTAGGCAGCGACGTAGTGTGGCCACGCTACTCGTGATGCCCGGCGTTTCCTATTTTGTCGATTTTTGGCGCGACTCCAAGGAACGGCAAGGAGCGTCGCGATTAATCGCGCGAGCAGGGTAGTCTATGCCCGGAGCGAGCAACAGCGAGGAGCACCGCTACGAGCATAGTCTGGCCGAGGTAGTACCTGCAGCAGCACGGGTCCGCGGCGCAGCGCGGAGTTGGCGGCCTGCAGCGCGGCGGCGGCCGGCAGCGCGCCCGCCCAGCCGCCCGCGCCGTCCAGCGCCGCCTCCGCGCCCCACCACGCCACCACCAGCCGCGAGCAGCCCAGCCACAGTTCCCTGTGTTACCTGCAGCAGCACGGGTCCGCGGCGCAGCGCGGAGTTGGCGGCCTGCAGCGCGGCGGCGGCCGGCAGCGCGCCCGCCCAGCCGCCCGCGCCGTCCAGCGCCGCCTCCGCGCCCCACCACGCCACCACCAGCCGCGAGCAGCCCAGCCACAGTTCCCTGTGTTACCTGCAGCAGCACGGGTCCGCGGCGCAGCGCGGAGTTGGCGGCCTGCAGCGCGGCGGCGGCCGGCAGCGCGCCCGCCCAGCCGCCCGCGCCGTCCAGCGCCGCCTCCGCGCCCCACCACGCCACCACCAGCCGCGAGCAGCCCAGCCACAGTTCCCTGTGTTACCTGCAGCAGCACGGGTCCGCGGCGCAGCGCGGAGTTGGCGGCCTGCAGCGCGGCGGCGGCCGGCAGCGCGCCCGCCCAGCCGCCCGCGCCGTCCAGCGCCGCCTCCGCGCCCCACCACGCCACCACCAGCCGCGAGCAGCCCAGCCACAGTTCCCTGTGTTACCTGCAGCAGCACGGGTCCGCGGCGCAGCGCGGAGTTGGCGGCCTGCAGCGCGGCGGCGGCCGGCAGCGCGCCCGCCCAGCCGCCCGCGCCGTCCAGCGCCGCCTCCGCGCCCCACCACGCCACCACCAGCCGCGAGCAGCCCAGCCACAGTTCCCTGTGTTACCTGCAGCAGCACGGGTCCGCGGCGCAGCGCGGAGTTGGCGGCCTGCAGCGCGGCGGCGGCCGGCAGCGCGCCCGCCCAGCCGCCCGCGCCGTCCAGCGCCGCCTCCGCGCCCCACCACGCCACCACCAGCCGCGAGCAGCCCAGCCACAGTTCCCTGTGTTACCTGCAGCAGCACGGGTCCGCGGCGCAGCGCGGAGTTGGCGGCCTGCAGCGCGGCGGCGGCCGGCAGCGCGCCCGCCCAGCCGCCCGCGCCGTCCAGCGCCGCCTCCGCGCCCCACCACGCCACCACCAGCCGCGAGCAGCCCAGCCACAGTTCCCTGTGTTACCTGCAGCAGCACGGGTCCGCGGCGCAGCGCGGAGTTGGCGGCCTGCAGCGCGGCGGCGGCCGGCAGCGCGCCCGCCCAGCCGCCCGCGCCGTCCAGCGCCGCCTCCGCGCCCCACCACGCCACCACCAGCCGCGAGCAGCCCAGCCACAGTTCCCTGTGTTACCTGCAGCAGCACGGGTCCGCGGCGCAGCGCGGAGTTGGCGGCCTGCAGCGCGGCGGCGGCCGGCAGCGCGCCCGCCCAGCCGCCCGCGCCGTCCAGCGCCGCCTCCGCGCCCCACCACGCCACCACCAGCCGCGAGCAGCCCAGCCACAGTTCCCTGTGTTACCTGCAGCAGCACGGGTCCGCGGCGCAGCGCGGAGTTGGCGGCCTGCAGCGCGGCGGCGGCCGGCAGCGCGCCCGCCCAGCCGCCCGCGCCGTCCAGCGCCGCCTCCGCGCCCCACCACGCCACCACCAGCCGCGAGAACCCCAGCAGCAGCCGCGGCACGCTGCGGACCACCGTGCCTAACGACAAACCACAAATTTCAAAATTTTAGGCGTCATACGTTAAAATTTATTCGTCGGCCGAAGATATATTATGTGTCGGAGCGTGACTCCAGACATATTGCAGCGTCACAGTTCATAGTTTTAAACGCCTGTATAAAGTCGATTAGCAATGTTTGGCTATGTATTACTTGGTTGTAACGGAATAATAAAGTAGCGTAGAGAGTAACGCCATCTATCGGCGTATTGTTGAACTAAGTTGACAGGTAGAAGGCTTTGGAACGTCAAGTGGTTTAACTTGGGTGAAGTTCGGTACGAGGTGGCAGTTTTGTCGTTATGTTGGTAGACTGGTGGAGTAGGTTTGCCACTTGACTTCGAGGCGGGAGCGGCAGAGCTCCGCTGACAGAGTTGATCAGACCGTGCGTGGGATTGAACGTTAGCCAACCTCGTGCCTAATTCGCCACGTTCCTGAAGGCTTACACCTGAAGGATTATTCTGAAACCTTATAGAATCCAACGGTCTTTAAACGGCCTGCCGCCAGACCGGCGCGGGCTTCCCGGCATAGAGGCGCCGTCGACACAGACAACCTGACACAGCCTGCGTCCCTTTACCTTTCTTCAGTAACAGCGTGGGCGGCCCGTAGCCGGCAACGTGGTATAGGTACAGCCTCATCCACGGCGTGGAGGCTTCGGGCGGGGCCGGGCCTACGTGGGGCAGCGCGCCTGCCGCCAAACCGGCGCGGGCTTCGCGGCATAGAGGCGCCGTCGACACGGCTAGCCTGAATACAACACGAGTTTTAGAATAAATGAACCCGTAAACTATGGATACATCATTAAAAATATAGTTGTTTATCTTTCTTTACGTTTTCACAAGTATGGAACGATAGCGAAAATTATGAACGTTTTATACGCATCTACACACACCTACCTGTACTTGTGCTGCAGCAGGCGCGAGCGCTGCGGCGCGCCGAGCGCGTGCAGCGCCTCGCAGCGCAGCAGGTCGAGCGGGCGCAGGCGCGGCCGCAGGATGCGCAGCGTGCGCCGCAGGCACGCCGCCGCCGCCAAGTAGCACGCCGCCTCGCCTTCGACTACACCTACCTGTACTTGTGCTGCAGCAGGCGCGAGCGCTGCGGCGCGCCGAGCGCGTGCAGCGCCTCGCAGCGCAGCAGGTCGAGCGGGCGCAGGCGCGGCCGCAGGATGCGCAGCGTGCGCCGCAGGCACGCCGCCGCCGCCAAGTAGCGCGCCGCCTCGCCTTCGATTTCAGGGTCTCCTGCCACCTAGCCAATTCCAATGATGACATGATTTATGGTTTACTAGATTGACAAGCGGTTCGGAATTATGTTATACCCGGCGTTCCTATGTATATTACGGTATGTTGTCTTAGAGGATATAACTAAACGGAGACGCCATGTTTGTAATTTTCGGTACAAAACAGTCTGTCGTTTTTTGCGGTGGAAGGGGCACGTCAAATGTATACGTAACCTAAAAAATCGTCTCAGATAAACGTCAGTCCATACAATGTGTATGACCCTTGGCCGCCTATTTTCGACAGAGGGGAACGCCTGTTAATGGCTACTCCGTTTGGTTACACATATCCTCTAAGTATTCGAATATCATTTTTAACAACATCGGTTACTTTCGTATTTACAAATATGTCACATATTTGCGTAAAGTTAACAGAGAAAAGAATCAACACATAAATTTTATTTTCGACATAAACAATTTACGTTTGGGTACAATTACACATTTAGTTTCACAAGCATTATTATTCATCATCGCCACCAAGCCTCTACATAAATAAACATAAACAAAGTAACAAAAATAATCACTTACCTTATTTAATTCCATAAGTAAACTATCCAAACTTTCGTCGCATATTTTTCCAACTTCAAATAACGTAACAGCATGTGTTTTGAGATCCTAAAACAAACAAACATATTACTTATTTGACATTACATATTCAGGTGACTTATTGAAATATTTCCGTTTTACAATATAAGGGACTTTACTAGCTCATTACGCCACCGTTAACTATACAAGACAACGGCTACCTACAGTTAAAAATGAACCTTCATGCATTGTCAAAGGAGTTATTATTGCGCAATGTAGTAAAATAGTCGTGGCGGTTAAACAAATGAGACGTATTTTTAAAGAAATTAAGTTTTTTTTTATATCAGGGCCAATTGTAAAGTCCCTTTTCTTTTTCAATGGCACTTTTATACTATAACACCGTTATTCATAAACACGCTACAAACCTCAATTAGCTAATAATCGTTTGACCTTATCTGTCATTTTGACTTATGTGTTTGTAAGAAAGGGATAAAATATAATTTAACTCAATGAATAAATAATAAACTTAAAAAAAAAGCTACATCAGGGCCGTAAACTTTTATGAATAAGGGGGTAATTGTAGGGAGTGCTCCCGGTACTGGCTTTCTATACAAATACAGTACCGGAAGCGGGAATTCCCGGTTCTCGCCATACAAACTCAGTACCGGGAGCATTCCCTAGGTAATAGTGTACCGGTGAAAGGTTTCCCATCATGAGGTAGGCGGCTAAAGTAGAGTCGAAGAGCAGCGCCACCCTCTTGACGCCAATGTTGGTGGAGTTATCGCTCATGTCTTGACAGCTCTGTAAATAAACATGTTTGAAATAAACCAGAAATATTTCTAGAATAATGTCTAAATTTGAAATGATAACTCTAATTGATTTTAAAAACCCTAATGTCTCTTGCACATGGCGCATAAACTCGTAGCTTGTGACAAGGACATGTGCCAACAACATCCTCAAGATACATGCACTAATTACTCGCGTGTGCTTTAAGGCCTGGCCAAACACAGAGCGCGACGCAGCGCCGCGTGATGCCGACGCGATGCCTGGTCAAACAGGGCGCGCGCCGATCGCGCCGGCCTCACGCTCTCAACACGCCTTCATCGCGCGCGTGAACGCGGCGCGGCCGCGCGGGAACGCGGCGCACCGCTCGCTGCCTAACGTCCGATCCGACTGATGTGACCCAGCGCGACGCGGCGGGCCGCCGCGTCCGCGCGGCGCAGCGCTGCGCACGCGCCGCGCGGACGCAAGGGACGGCGCGGCGCGGGGCGCGTCAGAAGCGGGGCGTGATACCGGCGGGACGCAGTCTGTTTGACGTCGGTAACCTGTTAGCACGTGCCGCGGTCGCGCGGCGCGGACGCGGCGCTGCGTCGCGCCGTATGTTTGACCAAGCCTTTAACAATTGAGTTCATAAATACGTATACATATCTTCAGTTCACCTTAATCCATTGGAATAAGGTGAAAAAATAATTATGAACTCGGCTGTACAACGCACATGTCACTGCAGCGAGTGCAGCGGACTATTAGCGCAAGCATCATTCACATGTTATCTTTACTAACCTGCGTCTTTTACTTGCTCCAGTTGCGCATAATGTGCGGGTTATTTGCACGCGCTGGCACATGCTTAAGCCGCTGGACTTGCATGTTTCATTATAGGTACAGTTGTTTACATTACAATGCATATAGCCCGCGCAAGTACCTCAACATGCGCAAGTTACATGCACCGTATGCAAGAGCCATTAAGAACAGTTATAGCAGCGCCCTAAGGTATTTTGTAGCTAATTATACCTGTTTGGATGTGGACGGTTCTTTCATAAGTACGGGCTCCATTTGTAATACCTCCTCTTCCATGTTGGGGTTAAATGTTAGCGGCGATATTTGGCTGTACCTGCAAAAATATATATGTTTAATATGGCCTGATTCAAGTAATCCTAGTGGTACGTTAAGCTAAACTAGACTTAGCTACTTTGTCAATAAGGTCTACAGTGAACTTACTGTGGGTGTAGAGGCTGCGTGAGCGCTATACGCCAGGACGCGTGTCGGTTGGAGAACTGAGAGCTAAACTAGACTTAGCTGCCTTGTCAATAAGGTGTACAGTCGGATTACTGCGGGTGTAAAGGTTGTGTGTGCGCTGTACGCCAGGGCGCGTGCGGGTTGAAGACCTGCGAGCTAAACTAGACTTAGCTGCCTTGTCAATAAGGTGTACAGTCGACTAACTGTGGGCGTAGAGGATGCGTGAGCGCTGTACGCTAGGGAGCGTGTCGGTTGAAGACCTGCGAGCTAAACTAGACTCAGCCGCCTTGTCAATAAAGTCTACAGTGGACTAACTGTGGGCGTAGAGAATACGTGAGCGCTGTACGCCAGGGCGCGTGTCGGTTGAAGACCTGCGAGCTAAACTAGACTTAGCTGCCTTGTCAATAAGGTATACAGTCGACTAACTATGCGTGTAGAGGCGTATGTACCACAGGTAAAACGCGAAGCTAAACTAGACTTAGCCGCCTTGTCAATAAGGTATACAGTCGACTTACTGTGGGTGTAAAGGTTGTGTGTGCGCTGTAGGCCAGGGCGCGTGCGGGTTGAAGACCTGCGAGCTAAACTAGACTTAGCTGCCTTGTCAATAAGGTATACAGTCGACTAACTATGCGTGTAGAGGCGTATGTACCACAGGTAAAACGCGAAGCTAAACTAGACTTAGCCGCCTTGTCAATAAGGTGTACAGTCGACTTACTGTGGGTGTAAAGGTTGTGTGTGCGCTGTACGCCACGAGGCGTGCGGGTTGGGGACCCGCGGCGGTTGCAAGTGCTGCGCGAACCCCAGCCGGCAGTAAAGGGACACCGCTTGCTTCACTAGGCCGCATTCAACCTTACACAGAAACATGTACATTGTAATATAAAATACAGTATGGAACTGAACGAAAAGCAATGACTTATACCCGTTAATGTTTAGGTCATACTAAGGCAACTTTTAAGTGGCCCACTGATTAACAGTCCGCCGGACGGCATCGGCCTGTCAGTTAGAACAAAATTTTGACAGTTCCGAACAACTGACAGGCCGACACCGTCCGGCGGACTGTTAATCAGTGGGCCCCTTTACTATGGAACCAACACCGAATCGAAAAAAAAATTGACTCTCCCATAGGAAATTGCAACATCAGCCCAGCAAAATGTATAAAACATCCAAATTTTTTTCCGCGTTTTCGGGGTTGGTCCCATAGTAAAAGTTGCTCAGTATGACCTAAACATTAACGGGTTTGAGTAATTGCTTTTCGTTCAGTTACATACTGTATAAATACAGAAAAAGGAGTCAACATTTTCACATTTGAATACTTTTACTTATTACGCAAATGGAGGATTCTTCTGCGAGCCCTATGTCCCTAATGAGGGATACCAGGAATGTGTCATCATCATCATCGTCGTCATTACACATACAGATTACTCTAATGAGGCAAGGCTTACCTACTTTAGTATAGTAGACCTTAATTAATTTTAATATGGTTGACAATGTGAACTTGACATTCGCACTTTTAAATCCAGCCGCGACCGTAGTTCTGTGTTCGCGTATAGACAGGCAATCATTAGAGCAGCGTCTCGAAGTAGGTTTTAGTATACTGAACCTTATATCATAGCAGTAAGGTTGACATTCGCACCTTTAACACTGCCGCTAGCTCACCCACCGTAGTATGTTCGTCAATGGAGACGAAAACCTCGTATAATAACGTCTCGAAGGAATCTCCAGCGACGCGGTTCATGACGACTTATTAAAGTAAACTTTATGACAAGTCAATAAGGTTTACATTCGTACCTGTAACACTGCCGCTAGCTCAGCAACCGTGGTATGTTCGTCAATGGAGACGAACACCTTGTATAATAACGTCTCGAAGTAATCTCCAGCGACGCGGTTCATGACGAACCCTTTTAAAGGCGGGACGGAAACCCGGTCTTCGGCCGTGATCGGTACATCCAGGTAAATCAGACCGCGCCTAAAAAGATTACAAAAAATTTAGTTATTAGAGCAACAAAAAAATCAAACTCGATTTTTGATGCTCTGCAGCAATCGAAATATTCTTTTTTAGATAATGTTTACACAGGGTGGATTTTTTGAATGGGTCACTAAGAGCAGCTATCAGATTCCGTGCGGTCGTCCGTTTTAAGAGAATCTTCCGTAACTTTTAAATTAAAAATTAATTTTCGAAATTTTCTTTGATTTTTAAGTAATTTTATTTATTAATTTAGAGATTTTGGAAAATAATACAGACAGCGACAAAATCGTCAATTTTAACATTGATGCCACAAAAGATGCCAATTCTGTGCATGATGAAAAGCTTCTTAGAGACTATATAATAATAATTAAAGCCTAAGAGAAACAGAGACTAAGAGACTAAGCTAAAGAAAATGTTATTGATTAGCCGCGTCCACACAGAGCGAGCATACCCCCGAGGAAATTGCCTCGAGTGGACCCGGCTAGTCGTTTAGATAATTATGTACTGATAAGCATGTACTTACCTGTACAAGGTCTTAACGGTGTTGTAGTCGAGAGTGCCGGCAGTTTGAGAACCGCGGTCGATCAGCAGATCGATCAGCTCCCGTTCCTGGTCGCTGAGCGGCTAGCAACAAAAGGATTAGTTGGCACACCATTCGGTTAACAAAAGCGATTACCGTCGCCTTCTCGTAGGCCATTAAATATTAACAAAAATTAAGCATTAACAAAAACATGTTTTAACTTATTAACACTCAGAAATACCAACTCAACCGTATGTGACGTTATCTATGAAAAGGGACCTTATTGTCGATGGCGCTTGCGCCATTATTAAATGATGCTCCGTTATAAATATAGTCGCACCAATAAAAGTCTGCAGCGGATTTGATAGCCCACGCAGTGGAAGTGTTATTTATACGTCATAATTTCATAGAAGTTTGTCGTTTAAAATGACACTTGCACTGCGTGGGCTATCAAAATCGCTGCAGACTTTTTACGGTCTAACTATACAATGCCGCGCGACGCTGTGCGGCGTAAGCGCCATCGACAAGGTCCCTTTTCATAGATAATGCCCCATATTACAGCACTCACCTTGACATCGGCTTCTAACACATAGCCAAGCTCGATCCGCCACCACGGCTGCATGGGAATGTTGAGTGGTACCCGTGGCAGTAACGCCCTAATGGCCTTGGAGCGCCCGCGGCGGCCGAGGGAGCGCGACTTGGCGACAAGCTCGAGGTATTCGTTGCGGCCGATGCCTAGTAAGCGAAGACCTGAAAGCAGTTATGGTACATGTTAACTTGCAGTACCTAATATCAAATTAATGGTATTGGCGATATTTATTTTATACCATGGGGCTGTGTGCATAAACACGCGAGGTGTTTTCGGCTACTTTTTGAAACTTTTGAATTATTAAACTTGTTATAAGAGTATGTCATAATAATGTCTTACAATCGGCAGCCGTGAAGTTGGGCATGGTGTCGTAGCTCTTCTCCAGCTCGATGAGCAGCGCCACCACCTCCACGTAGTAGATGAACGGGGTTATCCGCAGACCTGAATAACATGACAACTAATATAGTAGGTGCCATTTTACACAATGGCCATCTTTTTGATCAACTGTTGTAGTGTGCAGTCACATTAAACCAATTTTACAAGCTTTCATTTAGTTTCACCTGACCATTGTCTGTCTGTCTGTCCGTGTGTAATCAAATCCTGCAAGTTAAATGTATAAATCGGATGACAATGCAATATGTACCATCGGGATGGAGACAGGAGGTGGCCATAGGAACTCTGTGATGAAACAACGTAACCTCATTGTGTTAGAGGTTTTTAGAATTGTCTCGATGAGTATTAGTTGTCTGTCGTAAGAAAAGTACAGTCAGCGATAAAAGCTTGTACCAAAAATGAAATTATTGCCAAAAACTTTTTACACTTAAAACACACTGTAAACAGTTTTTAACACTTTGATCGCCACACCTATTATACATATACAAGATGCTATGACTAACTAGGGAAGCTGATTTTACCCCTCCTCCCAATTGTAATAAAAAATAAAACGTGTACGTTTGTTGTATTGTCATCAGCTCAGCTTCAGCAGCTCAGCAGGTCAGCTTATTACCCCCGCAAAATACCAGTTTTACCCCCACGGGGGAATTACCCCCAGGTTAGGAACCACTGCCTTAATGGAATGCACTGATCAAATCAGCGCTGCGCAGGCAATTTGTAACGAAATGACTGACGCAGCGTATGCTGAGCCCGTTCCTTTTGCCGCACAATTTTTTTTTTTTAGTTATTATATTTGTAACCTGTATGCTTTGTGTGTTGCAATAAATGGTTTCTTATTCTTTCTTATTCATGAGTGTATCATGTTACACTGTAACTGTGCTTGTCTGTGGATGTCTTTGGAAGTGAGTTTAAGCTCAATTATTGTTAGTCAGTGACTGTAAAAATGTTAAAATGGAAATGGGCTGGACATATGGCAAGAGAAGGTAAAAATTAGTGGGATAGAGAGGTAGCGGAATGGTATCCTAGAGATGGAAAGAGGAGAGAAGGGAGACCAATAATGAGGTGGTCGGATGACATTAAGAAGCATGCGGGAGTAAACTGGATTAGGATGGCACAGGATAGAGAGACGTGGAGAGAGCTGGAGGAGGCCTATGCCAAGAAGGCAGACTAAAATATTTTAAACAATGACATTAAAATATATTTATTAAAAATTTATTAGGAAAGATATTGAAACTAATATAATGATAAATGAAATGTGAATTAATTTAAATGCAATATGTACTAATTCTATTTTGGTCAATAAAGGCTATTCTTATCTTCTTATCTTATCTTATTGTTAGTCGGCAGAAAAGGCAATACCATGCAATTTTAAAAATACAGTAATTTTTGTAAGGTTGGCTACGCATAAGTAGCTAGGTTGATCAACTACTTCTTGTTGTTATTCGGTCCCATCAGCCAGGAGACAATAGTAGCATAGTTTGTTAGAAAAACTGCTGTACCATGTTCTACAAAGATGCTTAGTAGATGTCCCATTATGAAAAGGCCTTATAACTACCACAAAATTCAAGTTTGGTTCATTTCAGTAACGTAAAAACTAGTATTTTAAGAGTGACCCAGCCAGGAGACCGTAACCATGGTACCTAGTGACCAGAAAAAGATGATTCACCCAGCTCCTCTGATGTTGCTTATGTCCATGGGCGATGATTGCTTCCCATCAGGTGGCTCATCCACTTGTTTGCTTCCGATTACATAAAAACACAACTTTTAAAAGATTAACAACTAAGCAAGTTAGCCTTTTACCTTTGACAATCATATCGGCCAGATGGTAGGGGTACAGCATGAGCCTCTGAATGCTGCTGTGCACAAGGGTCTCGTAATATTTCCTTTCATCTTTCTGGACTGTCCGCACTGCAACATTACAATATGTGTGACAGATTTTATGCTAGATGGTGTGCTCAAATTACGGCACCTATGCAATTAAAACTGCACGAGGCCATGCGCATGGCGGGGAATAGAACCCTATGGAGGAACCTGGTCTTCAACAGAAGGATATGATGTCACGATCCTCAGTATTGAGGGACCGACTGAAGAAGAAGAACAGATTTTATTAATTATTTAATTAAAAAAAAAAATTTAAGTTCATATGTTGATTATATTTAATAAGAGTAAGAAAAAAGTGACCCCCAATTATTTTAATCTTTGTATTCATTAGTACCCTTGCTTCATAAGTTCTTGATAGAAAATAAAAACAAAAATATTAATAATAAAAAACTAGATGACACATTTTGAAATAATAAAACTTACCAAGACTTCCCCTGTACCGGAGTTGATTTTTAATACTGAATTCAAATATATATCTCTCATACTCCTTGCTGGAATCCCCTAGCAGCTGAAATAAATATTTAATCAGCTTCTGATTTAAAGTGGTCATTCCAATAAGAATCTCACTAAGATTACGAGCAAGACCAATAACAAAAATAACAAGTTTCATGTGGATATCAATGTTTTGTTTACTTTTATAGTAAAGGCTGATGATGACCATAATTATGAGATAATGTCCTGAAGGTATTAAGTATCAAGTATACAATTTATTACTTTAATATGCTCAGATTACACAAACTTATCAAACCATATCAGTTTACCTTTTTAACGTTTGCTGGCAGCTTAGCCCATTGTATTTTCTTTCGAACGCATTCCTCGACTTCGTCCTCCATGTCAGTGGAGCTACTTTGCCCTTATCGCCACTACATTGAATTATATTATTTTGCTAATTGAATGTCCTTGAGTAAATTCTACCAGATATTATGATTTGATAAAGGAAAACTAAATTTGCTATAATGTTCCGATTGCGCGATGGCGAAGAAACACCGTTCAAAATGTGTTACATCCGTTTGAAAATAATTAAGTTACTACATAAATTTAAGGTTTGTATAACATTATTGGAATAGGAAGGTCATTAGGGATAAATAACTCAATTACACAACATAAACTTCACTGATTTTGTAATGTTATAAATGAAACTGATAACAATAACAAATATTTTTGGTTTTACATTTTTGAAGAGTATGTTTATGAACGTCGCTTGTTTATGTCAAAATTGACACTTAGACAGATGTTGCCATATTAATAAAAACCCTAAATCGATTAATGCAGTCAAGTCCGATTCTAACCGATTTTCTTCTGCATTAGTATTTTTTTTCGTCTTAAATATTTTTTCTCGTCGTCGCTCGACTGCGCCGAATCCAATAAGAGGCTTATGTGTTCGACTTGTATATATATCCATCCCTAATAGATTGATACACAATACATGTATAACATAGTATGTTTCCTCCTTACTACAAAACGGCTGAGCCGATTTTGATGAAAGATAAGATGTCATATCGTTTGATTCGCCTTTATTACGCGAAAGTATATTAAAATGTAAAATATTAAATAAAAACCTTCCAACACTTTGTTACTGGAATTCTTCTCCAAAAATATCCGTTTACCTACTTACGAGTTACAGACAAACTGATATAAAATTTTAATGAATATTTGAATATACATTATCCGCCGTCTAAGCTATCTCGACACTTCTTTCTTTATAAAGTCTTTGCAGAGTTAACTTGGACCGACTCTTACAGGGTTCAGCGACAGATTTAATAAAAACTGTAATTTTTATATAATTTACAAGACTTGCAAGAGTATACACAATTTTTATTATTATAAATTCACATAAATAAAGCATCAAATGAGGCATGAATCTGGTTAATCATATCTGAAGCAGTCATACTGCGACCATGAATGCAAAAAGCTTTATAATTACATATTCTCGTAAACCTAGCAGATAAAAAAGCAGCCACACTTTGTGCAAGTTGAACAGACTTTTCATTATCACAGAGATCATATTTTAAAGCCCATGTGTAAAAAGTACCCAAAGCTCCAGAAAGTATATCGCCTTGCCCACCGGCTCTTCGACCAGATCCTCCTTTTGACAAAGTCCAATCGAAAGAAGCAATACTTGAGTAGTAGTGATCTTCACCTCCTTTATGCAAAACGCTAACATTGTCTCCCCAGAAAGTATACCAAGTGCTATTGCTAGAAATTGCAGTAATAAATCTCTTTGCTTCCTGATTATTGGGGGTTAGGATGGCTCCTGGTAAGGGATATCCCTTTATAATAGTCAAATTTATTGAAACTGCGTACAGGCCATCAGCATCAATAATCAATGGCTTCTTTAACATCTTGCAGGCTTCTATGATGTCATAAGTCAATGTCATTGTGTTTTCTTCCCTTCCTAATCCTGGCCCGATTATGATTATATCCATTTTCTTTAGCAATGTTTCAATTTGTGGTAAGTTCTTGGATCTTAAATAAGGATAAACTATAAGATCTGGGCTATAAGATTTTATTACTGGTGCTGCATTCTCAGTAGTGATAACATAAACTAAATCGGCACCAACCTGAAACGATATATAATTACATACATAATCGTCTTATCTATTTCCATCAAAGGATCAAAAACCAACAAAGACTAGGTATTTAACCAGGCCACATGGTACCATTACCTTCTAACTACAAAGTCAAAAATTAACAAGAGAAACAAGTAGAAAATTACTATCATTTTCTTAATGTTAATGCAAATAGAAAAACATATCGTAAGCAAAAAAGGCGAACTTAATACAAATAATTTCAATGAAAAAGTGTCACCTTCAAGGATGAGATAGCTGAAAAGTATGGTGCGCCAGTGTACTCGGTAGATCCACCTATAACACATATTTTACCAGCGTCACCTTTACTTTTGCCTTCAAATTCAGGAACAATAATTTTACCGAGGCTTAAAAGCCTTTCCTCGTTTAAATTATCGATAGTTGAACATTCTTCGACTATTGACGGAGTAACTATTTTAGTCATTAATACAAAATACAATCCAATTACAGCGAAACTTTTTAAAATAGAATTCATGTTCGAAACAAAACTTATTTCACACTAATAAACAAATACAACATCAAGTGGGTGTTGCTTTGTTGATTGAAATGAAATAGAATGTCCACGAATAACACGTCCCTAAAAAAAATAATTGCTCACACAAATAAATATGACCTTCGGGCCTTTATGATCTTGGATATACCATTACAAAAAATGTTTACTTTCGAGTTTCGCGATACGAGTTCACATTTTATTACAAAGGAATCGATTTAAAGTCGATTCGATCGATTAAATTTTGATGTGTGTGTATGATGTATGGTAATACTACTGAAATTGTTAACCAATGGCAGCCAAGTATATCACAAAGAATTTAGAGAAGGAGAAATCCATCAACCAATCACATGATAAGACGAAAAAAAATGCACTGTACGTTCCGATACAATAATTATTACAATACCATGTGCACTAAAGCAAACAAAAATGCATGCGCATCCTACGAAAAAAAAAATTGAACTAATTATTTTAGAAATAAGTAATATTGCATGGTAGTTTACATAAACTTTACGTTATCTTCTATTTCCATTCCTACTATACCCAGCGAACGAAAAAAGCCACTTATTAATCGCTAACTATACCGTGTATCGGAACATAATGTCACTGTCAAATGTCAGGTGATAATAACAAGACTATATTTTAGCACACTTTATTAATAAGTTACTCAGAAATTGCTTAAAAATGGACGATAAATATGAAACGGTGAAGCTATGTTACACAATACACAAATACTCGAGCCATTCGGCCAATTATATACCAGAGTAAGTTTCTTAGCAATGGGGGTATGCCCTTTATTTCGATAGTTATTCCAGCCATTCTATCGCAGAGATCCGGTTTCCACGAAAATGAACGATTTTCATGATTTATTCCAGAAATATAATGGTGAACAACCCATCGGATCAACTCTCGAGATGGTTTACAGACAGCAACACGCCCTCACAGTATATAATGTTGAAAATAAAAGGGCCTGCTATAGTGGAGACTATCAAATTCGGGAAATACATTAAAGCTCACGTCAGTGACCTGAAGAAATTCCAAATATTAGGAGGCACAGATGAACACAACTTGTCAGTGTTATTATCAGCGTGAGTATTCAACAATAATAAGTGCTAATTTGTAATTCTACAAACTTTTTATTTTGTTTCAAACAGTTGTTAAGTCTGATATTATTAGAGCTGTTGCTGGAGAGAATAATCCAATGAAATTGGCCCTTCTCTCTTGGCAATATGATGCCATTAAATTTGTAATAACTAATACAGTATGTTTTCCCCCTTAAATAACATCAACTATGAAACTTAGAATCAGAAAATCTATTTTTGACAACGAGGCCCCCAACAGGAACAATGTTGGGGATATACCTATTTTTAACATAACAGGCCACGGAAGAGTAAAATTCTTTTTAATATTTTTGTTTCATTCGAAATTAGAAAACGTAAATTGATTTGAGTTTGCTTTTTAACATTATTATGTTAATCAAACAGTTACATTTTAACAATATGTTGTAAAAAATATAAATAATAGGTTATTTCTATTTAACTTTTGGTTTGTTGTTGAATTCATTCCTAATCTAACACCTTTAAAGGGGTCATCCATTAATTACGTCACACGTTTAGGGGGAGGGAGGGGGTCAAGAAAATGTGACATATTGTGACATGGGGGAGGGGGGAGACACAAACTTTGTGACGTCACTTTAACTTCATCAGTAACCGAAAATTTATTTAAATTATTTAGTTCGCTGTACATTTAAATAACAAGTTTTTAAAACGAAAATAGTTTTTAATCGTTTAATTTTCTTTCCTAAGCAGTTTTGGGTTATAAAATTACTAATATTTATATCGTCAAAAATATTTTGATAAAATATTAATAATACTTAGGTACTTACTTAATTCGATTTGGCGATTTCGTAGAAAAAATGTGAGGTCACACTAGGGGGGGAGGGGTTTGCCAAATGTGACCAAGTGTGACAAGGGGGGGGGGAGGGGGTCAAAAAACCTAGAAATTGGTGTGACGTAATTAATGGATGACCCCAAATGAGCATTTCTAAATTATTTGTTTACTTTTATTATATATATTTATGAACTATTATAAATGAGCATTTCTTGTTTATTTACCTATATAGGTATAGGCGATCTCAGATACAGCTCTAACAATTTCAATCAAACTTGCTATATGGGGTTTTAGGGGGCGAAAAGACGATCTAGCTAGGCCTTATCTTTAAGAAACAGCACATTTTTGAGTTTCTATATGTTTTCCGAGTAAATCTCGGTCTCCCAGATACATACACCCAGATATTAACATTTCTTCTAGACTTATTGTTCCATAATCTTTTTTTTCATGTAGAGGGCTCAAAAAAGACAGTGCCCCAGAGGTATTCAGGCTCCGGCACAGAACCACAGAAGGCCTGTACTTGCCGGTGCAGTACCTGAAGATAGTGCCGCTGCAGTCTTGGGGCCCGGCATACAACTACACCATCTGGTATGTGGAGCTCCAGGGAAAGACGCATGAAGATCTGATGGCCAGTGTGCTGGATACTATTAATTTGGTAAGTGATCTATTCCATCTGTCACCTGACAGATGACAGATGGACCAACAAAGTCACAAAGTGGCCAGGACCCCATGGCAAAAGGAAGGCGGGAAAACCCATAACAAGATGGTCCAGGGACATCATAGCCACAGCCAGAGAAAATTGGCTGATCACGGCAAAAGACCGAAAAAGGTGGAAAGATATGGAGGAGGCCTATACCCGAAAGGGGTCGTTATTATAGTAAAATAAACAACAACATCATAATGAAATACTATTTAAGGAAAAATAAAGGCTTAAATAAAAATAAATAAATAAATAAATAAGTGATCTATTATCAATTATCATATTATGCTATTATGAAACGGTACAAATGCTGCTCAGGGCTTTAAGGTGGCAATGCATAAATAATATTGAAAATAAATTCTTCTCAAATTTTATGTGATTTACAAGTGCTTCGAAAAACAAAACTCGAACGAAACTCCACATGTAATAAGTGACATGAGGCTTGCACAAGATTTTTCGATTTTCGTTTTATATGGTTTTGGATTTTTAACTCTGTTATACATAGACTTATAAAATTCACAAGTCACTTGAGGATTTATGTTCAATTTAGGTAAGTATTATATCCTCCTAAGGCCCATTGATATGATTACTTCATTATTTAGCGCAAAGAGGAAGAAGCGGTTCGAATGCTCCTAAAACACTTACGCCGGCGCCGCTACAAGGACGCCTTCGAAGCCCTAGCGCGCGAGAGCGGCGTGCGGCTCGAGGGCGAGCTGCAGGCGCGGCTGTGGCACGCGTTAGTTGAGAACGGGGACTACAAGCTGGCAGAGGATATCCTGGACGAGGCGGTCACTGGTGAGCTTCCATTTTCTATTATAAGCTTTAGATGTAAAAAAAGCGGCCAAGTGCGAGTCGGACTCGCCCATGAAGGGTTCCGTAGCTGCAAGTAAGATAATAAAATTGCGGTTTACGATTTATGACGATTAAAAAAAACTACTTACTAGATCTCGTTCAAACCAATTTTCGGTGGAAGTTTGCATGGTATTAATGTACATCATATATTTTTTTTAGTTTTATCATTCTCTTATTTTAGAAGTTACAGGGGGGGGGGACACACATTTTACAACTCTGGAAGTGTCTTTCGCGCAAACTATTCAGTTTAGAAAAAAATGATATTAGAAACCTCAATATCATTTTTGAAGACCTATCCATAGATACCCCACACGTATGGGTTTGATGAAAAAAAAAATTAAGTTTCAGTTGTAAGTATGGGGGACCCCCAAAGTTTATTGTTTTTTTTTTCTATTTTTGTGTGAAAATCTTAATGCGGTTCACAGAATACATCTACTTACCAAGTTTCAACAGTATAGTTAGTTCTTATAGTTTCGGAAAAAAGTGGCTGTGACATACGGACGTGCAGACAGACAGACATGACGAATTTATAAGGGTTCCGTTTTTTTGCCATTTGGCTACGGAACCCTAAAAAAGGATGCCACAGAAATGTTTTTGCTGCTGTTTAAATCTAGGACATTTTACACAAATAGGACATTTTTACACCAATTGACTAAGCCCCACGGTAAGCTCAAGAAGGCTTGTTTTGAGGGTACAGTTTAAATATGTTATGTGTGACAAACCTAAATGTTATGTCTGTTAGTATTGATAATGTGGATTTGTTATGTTGACTACTTACGCTGCAGTTAAGTCTTTGCTTTTCTAAAGTTAAAAAACCTTCCTAAATCATAAATCATCTCATTTATCCTTGTCATAATAATTCTATATCTAGGTATATAACAAACATCATATTAATAGGCGGTGTTATTTTAATACCAACTTTATTGTGTTGGTATTAAAGTAGAAAATTAAATACGTACCTAGTTTACCTTACCCTAATTAGCTAATATAGACTTGTATCGACCAGAATATGGACCGTGATAACCTTTTGTATTGTTTTCGAGCTGCACATATTTCGACGCAGTTACATACATATCGTGTTCACGGGTAACTGAAGATAGCGGATTGGGTGGGTGTCTAGTGAAACCATCTGTGAATCATTCAAAACTGTTAGCTAATATGTGACGTTCCACGGATAAAGGTACCTTATGGCGGCAGGCGCTTACGCTGTTATCCATGACGCTTCTATACGGATACGCTGCTACGCGTCGTAAACGCCAACCGCCATAAGGTACCTTTTTCCGTGGAACGTCACATATAATTTGACTTTTCTTTGTTTGGCAGAAGGCGAATTCGACTGGTACATGTCGTGGCAGCCGTACACGCCGGTGTGGCGCGAGATGTCGGGATGCTCCGTGCAGGTAGGTACAGTCGAGTGTAAATTTACGGGTGCACACATCATACTCAAAAATATGTCCCATAGCTCTTATGTCAGCGAATTAAGAAATATGGGACATATTTTTGAGTAAGTCATAAGCACCCATATTTTTACACTTGAATGTACTTAACAGTTATACTTAATTCACTTTGGCAGGCTTAGATTTGCAAACGCGCGTTATATAGCGTTATAAAATTATTAGCGTAAAAAAATGCGTGAGGGTCGTGAAACACTCAGTTGAAACAGTCATGCTCATATATGTATGTCCATGTTTTTGTGACATTGCATTCAAATATTAACTATAAGGTTCGTGACGGGTTTGCGTGACTCAAAAATCTTAAACTTTTTTTCGTCTAGCCCACCGCCAAGTCGTGCGGTCCGATAAGGAACTTCGTTCAAATAACTGGGTATTATAAATGCGCTGTGTGCTGAATCTCACATGATTCTTATATATGTTTTAACTTAGGTGGAAGACCGGTTATGCTGCGACACGCCGCCCCCACAGCGCTCCAACGAGCTGTCGTGCGCCGACCGCGAGCCACGACCGCTCGATGCGGTGAGACGATTTAAATAATATGTGGCCTTATCTATGAAAAGGGACCTTATTGTCGATGGCGCTTAGGCCATTATTGACGATGCTCCGATAGAAATATAATGCCGGGCGACGCTGTGCGGCCTAAGCGCCATCGTCAATAAGGTCCCTTTTCATAGATAATGCCCAATATATGTATATACACTTTGGCCCAAGACTGTATCATTTCAAACATAGACAGAGAGATCATACTGTCTATGTCTTACGCTAGTACTAACACCCAAAAGAAAGGGATGACTATAATTTTCCTGGTACTTTCTGACTGCTACTAAAAGGGCAGAATGGAAGCACTGTTCATATCGACGTGCCTGTCGCTGTGGGTCCAGAACTGCCTCTGACAGCAGATCAGGGCCTTCCTTCATACACCATGTTCCTGTTTCCAGCCCTACTTATATCACATCACAGACAAGACATCCTCCAGACTGAGCATAGCCGCGCTACCCCCTCTGCACGCATACGTTAATTTTACTCCATGTTCGAGTCGAAAATGTCTTTGTGTGACGTCCGTGTCTTTGAACGGATCAATCACGGCACGGGACTTCGCTCACCTCGTCCCGCGCACCCCCGAATTTTTGGCATCATCGGTTGCATGAAATAATTGATCTAAACTCGGTCTAGAGGATTCCTAGCCTATGTATCACATTATCTTTTTTCTCATTTGTAGCTTCTCACACTATAAAAATAACTGATTTGCAAGACCGAAGTGATCCCATAAGTGTTCCGTAAACAAAGTTTTGTACGGAACACTAAAAAACGGTCAGCACATATGAAACTAGTGTTGTTCACAGGAGGTGCCCGTCAACGGCGAATCATCAGAATGCGATACCACCTGCTGTACCAAACCCGGTCCTCGCGGTGGTCACCAACTAGTAGTGGACTCCACTACTGGCACACTGTACCTCTTCGGTGGCTGGAACGGGACGGAAGACCTCGACGACTTGTGGTATGTACTGCTCTCTGTCACACATGTTCCACATTGTACCACTCTGTTAACAGTTGTCACACCAGCTAGTAGTGGACTCCACTGCTGGCACACTGTACCTCTTCGGCGGCTGGAACGGGACGGAAGACCTCGACGACTTGTGGTATGTGCTGCTCTCTGTCACACCTGTTCCACATTGTACCACTCTGTTGACAGTTGTCACACCAACTAGTAGTGGACTCCACTACTGGCACACTGTACCTCTTCGGCGGCTGGAACGGGACGGAAGACCTCGACGACTTGTGGTATGTGATGCTCTCTGTCACACCTGTTCCACAGTGTACCACTCTGTTAACAGTTGTCACACCAACCTGTATGTAGTGTAGAATGTACCGTTGAACTTAAATCCATGTTGTCATGCCAATATCAGCTAGCTAACATCATCTGAAGAAAAATATTGCGTCACGTACACGGGACGTTATCTGAAATGCCTGTGCGACGATCCAAAAAAAGATTGGAAATTGGATTTTGTTAAAAGATTTTGTAAAATAACAGGTCATATGACACGGAGACGGAGCGCTGGGCGCTCCTCTGCCGGCACAGCGGCCTCGAGAACGGGCCCTCGCCGCGCTCGTGCCACAAAATGGTGTTCGACCCCGTGCACAGAAGGTTATACACGCTGGGGAGGTATCTGGACAACGCGCAGCGAGTGCCCAGCAATATGAATGTGAGTGTGATGAATTAACGACTTTATGTCATAGTAATAAGGTCCTATTTGTCCTATGCTAGCACATTGGGCTCGAGGACGGGCCTCTCGCTTCGCTCGTGCCACAATATGGTGTACGACCGTGACCAGAAGATTATACACAATGGGGAGGTACCTGGACAACGCGCAGCGAGTGCCCAGCAATATGAACGTGAGTGTGATGAATTAAGGACTTTATGTCATAGTAATAAGGTCCTATTTGTCCTATGCTAGCACATTGGGCTCGAGGACGGGCCTCTCGCTTCGCTCGTGCCACAATATGGTGTTCGACCCCGTGCACAGAAGATTATACACGCTGAGGAGGTATCTGGACAACGCGCAGCGAGTGCCCAGCAATCTGAACGTGAGTGTGATGAATTAACGACTTTATGTCATAGTTAATAAGGTCCTATTCGTCCTCTGCCGGCACAGTGGTCTCGAGAACGGGCCCTTGCCGCGCTCGTGCCACACAATGGTGTTCGAGCCCGTGCACAGAAGGTTATACACGCTGGGGAGGTATCTGGACAACGCTCAGCGAGTACCTAGCAATGTGAACGTGAGTGTGATCAATTAACGACCTTGTGTCATAGTGAATAAGGTCCTATTCGTCCTATGTTAGCTCATTGGGCTCGAGAACAGGTCTTTCGCTTCGCTCGTGCCACAATATGGCGTTCGACCCCGCGCACAGAAGATTATACACGCTGGGGAGGTACCTGTACAACGCACAGCGAGTGCCCAGCAATATGAACGTGAGTGTGATTAATTAACGACCTTATGTCATAGTTAATCAGGTCCTATTCGTCCTATGCTAGCACAGTGGGCTCGAGAACGGGTCCTCGCCACGCTCGTGCCACAATATGGTGTTCGACCCCGTGCACAGAAGATTATACACGCTGGGGAGGTATCTGGATAACGCTCAGCGAGTGCCCAGCAATATGAACGTAAGTGTAATGAATAAATAAACGACCTTATGGCGTAGTAAATAAGGTCCTATCCGCTAGCACAGCGGGCTTGAGGACAAGCCCGTCCAAAGTATTTATAAAACCTTTTACACGACTATATTACGTATGCATTTGCGATTAGATACAACCGCGGTAGCGCGCCGCCACACCAGCATACTGTAAGTTGACGGTGAAGTCAACCATGACCGATTGCATGTTAGAATCACAATCCGCCGTACGTAGGGCTACCGCAAGTGCCTAATATGACCTCTAAAGATGCCATCTTATCACCTTATTTATTTTCAGAGCGACCTATACATGTACGACGTGCCCACCAGCCAGTGGTCGCTAGTGATGGCCGACACAGCAGCGGCGGGCGGGCCTCGCCTCGTGTTCGACCACCAGATGTGCATCGACAGCGACACGCGCACCGTCTACGTATTCGGCGGCCGGGTGCTGCCACACAACACGTGAGTCACACTACATGAGCCAGCCAGTGGTCGCTAGTAATGGCCGACACAGCAGCGGCGGGCGGGCCTCGCCTCATGTTCGACCACCAGATGTGCATCGACAGCGACACGCGCACCGTCTACGTGTTCGGCGGCCGGGTGCTGCCACACAACACGTGAGTCACTCTACATGAGCCAGCCAGTGGTCGCTAGTAATGGCCGATACAGCAGCGGCGGGCGGGCCTCGCCTCGTGTTCGACCACCAGATGTGCATCGTCAGCGACACGCGCACCGTCTACGTGTTCGGCGGCCGAGTGCTGCCACACAACACGTGAGTCACACGACACGTGCCCACCAGCCAGTGGTCACTAGTGATGGCCGACACAGCAGCGGCGGGCGGCCCTCGCCTCGTGTTCGACCACCAGATGTGCATCGACAGCGACACGCGCACCGTCTACGTGTTCGGCGGCCGGGTGCTGCCACACAACACGTGAGTCACACTACACGTGCCCACCAGTCAGTGGTCGCTAGTAATGGCCGACACAGCAGCGGCGGGCGGCCCTCGCCTCGTGGTCGACCACCAGATGTGCATCGACAGCGACACGCGCACCGTCTACGTGTTCGGCGGCCGGGTGCTGCCACACAACACGTGAGTCACACTACACGTGCCCACCAGTCAGTGGTCGCTAGTAATGGCCGACACAGCAGCGGCGGGCGGCCCTCGCCTCGTGTTCGACCACCAGATGTGCATCGACAGCGACACGCGCACCGTCTACGTGTTCGGCGGCCGGGTGCTGCCACACAACACGTGAGTCACACTACACGTGCCCACCAGTCAGTGGTCGCTAGTAATGGCCGACACAGCAGCGGCGGGCGGCCCTCGCCTCGTGGTCGACCACCAGATGTGCATCGACAGCGACACGCGCACCGTCTACGTGTTCGGCGGCCGGGTGCTGCCACACAACACGTGAGTCACACTACACGTGCCCACCAGTCAGTGGTCGCTAGTAATGGCCGACACAGCAGCGGCGGGCGGCCCTCGCCTCGTGTTCGACCACCAGATGTGCATCGACAGCGACACGCGCACCGTCTACGTGTTCGGCGGCCGGGTGCTGCCACACAACACGTGAGTGGTAGCTAGGACAGTGGCCGCTAGCGGCTCGTGGTTATTGCTACGTTTTCTGTTTATGTCACTAACATTTACAATTCGTTTTTAATCTTTATAAGTTGTTACTAACCACTATAGTATAATTAAGAGGAAAAGACAAGGTTAATTGTACTAGAATGGTATCTATTCCATCTGTCCAATATCTTGGTCTAATGTATATTTGGGTCTCACATTTTGTTTAATGAGACAGTGAGACGCAACCTTACCGATGTTATTGTTTCAGAGAGGAAGCCGCAACACCGCAGTACTCCGGCCTGTACGCGTACTACCTAAACACCAACACCTGGCAGCTGTTACTCGCTGACAGGCACTCGCTGCCCGCACCGCAGCCGCGCGTGTCGCACTCCATGCTGTTCCACCCGGTGAGTAATATTACTCACATTATGTATGTCATCTCACATCTCACTAGATGTTTCTACTCAGAGGCTAGCGGTAGGGCACATCTGTTAAGTGTAAGTTATATATTTTTGTTCCTCTTTTTTTACAAGTTTTTATTTACTTTCACCTGACCGTTGTCTGTCTGTCTGTCTGTCTGTAATCAAATCTTGCAAGTTAAATTTGATCCACTTCCCGGTGTCCGATTGAGCTGAAATTTTGCATACATACGTAAGTCGGGTGACAATGCAATATTATGGTGTCATCGAGCTGATCTGATGATGGAGAACGGAGGTAGCCATAGGAACTCTGTGATTTATCTAATTGTGTTTGGGTTTTTTAGAATTGTCTCGATGAGTATTAGTTGCCTGTGGAAAGAAAAGTACAGTCAGCGATAAAAGCTTGTACCAAAAATGAAATTTTTGCCAAAAACTTATTTCTCTTTTGTCTGTTAGCAATTTTTTATGCCACGAATAAACTATTTCTATTCTATTCTATTCTATTCTATTCAGTCAGCCAGTCAGATTTGGATGAGCAAAATCGACTTGATGTTTCTTTACCCCTTTACCAGGCTGACGTTTCAAAAATGACAATCGAATGTTAGCCTTACTTATCGAAAATAAAACACAGGTCTGAAGTGCTGTACGTAGGAAATACATAGCTGTAAGTAGGGCTTGCATTCCGGAATTCTGGAATCTCGAAATTCCGGAATCTCGGACAAATTTTCCGATATTACAATTCCGGAATTGATACAACTGAATATCGAAAATTCCGGAATTGGATTTAAGTACTTTTTTCAGGTTTTAATACGTTTATTATTGAAAATTGTTAAGAAACTACACTATACTGATGTTTTTTGTTGTTAATAAGTGCCTCTTAGTCATTCAGTGACCTATAGTATGGGTATATTTTACTTTTCGGTTTAATAAAGCAGTGGGACAATATGGGCTCATAAAAAAAAAAAGCAAAGTGATTTACTTGCTTAGAATAGTCAGAATAGTCTCAATCCTACATGAGCGAATCTTCGATTTAGATAGAAGGTTTTCTCTATCAACGATTTCGGATCCTGTAGAAGCATATAATATATGATATTCTGAATCATAATTAGGATCTAGGAAGGAAAAAGCCAAATTTCGACCTTCAACTTCTTAAACAACACCACTACGTACTATGTTACGAAGAGGAGGCTGATTATAGAGCTGTTATATTTAACTATTTTATAAAATTATCCATTGAATGGTTTGCTAGCAACTAAATTTTCCCCGAATAAATACCGCGTATCATAGAATTGAATAAAAGTAACCATTTTAATAAGGTGGTAAAAAAGAGATGAAATTATCTGTAGTACTTCAAATTAAATTTCTCTTAAACAATATTAACTTTAATAAACGTAAAGTATCAGAATTTCACATTTTTTGTTGGATTTTACAAAAAAAAATAAGTAAAATACCCCTAATTCCGGAACCAGTTCCGGAATTCCGGAATTCGAATCCAATATCGAAAATCAGTTCCGGAATTGGAGACCATCCGATATTGCAAGCCCTATCTGTAAGTGAATGTCAATAGTGGATGCCAATGAATTGTCAAGGAATATCAAATTATGACAAGATGCAAGGAGTGACAACAAAAAGATAGCAAATATAAGACGAGAGTTTACTGTAACGTTATAAATTACAATTGGGCCTAAACAAAAGCATTTATTATAACAATCATAAGTAATACAGGCAAAGGGTTAGGTAAGACATATGTAGGTAGGGTAGAAAAGGGGTTTCAGTCGATGTGTGGAAGGGCGGCACCGTCGTCGAACCCAAGCCACCTGGCGGTGGACTTAAACCGGCGTGTGCCTCGGATGCACATGCTGGTGGCGCGTATATTATGAATTACAATGCATACAAATGTTGATCTTATTATTAATTATGGCCAGATTGAGTGGGAGATTGCGATGCGTGTGCAAGATGACGCTCTACTTTTTGACAAAGTACAGATGCATCGTTTGCACGGAGATGTTGTATTGGGTCAGATCAAAGTGCACATGCATAGCTGCAGAAAATGTACATCTTTGTACAATATCCCTTATTCTGACGCTGATCCCTATTTGCCTAAACTAATGTACGGGGATCGGCGTTAGCGGGGAAGGGTCAGTTGCACCAAAAAGAATAGATAGTACCTATATAGTGGGGTCCTGTCATAGTAAATGTTGTAGTCACTGTAAAATTACTGCCATCTATCGACACACGACTATAACTCAAAATAAACACGTATAAAATTGTAAAAAAAATTAATATAAATGGATAAATGATTTTATTATTTTTATATCATTTTGACCTATGTTCATTCACTGATATCTATGTGTTAAAATTGTTAAATATGAAACCGTGTCGTCACGCCATCTAGCCGAGCATAGGCCAAAGGTGTGTGCGCCATCTATCCGAGAATGACTTTTTCTTGATTTCCGAGGCACGTTTTTTTCTTAAACTTTATTCATCTTATACGAAGTTACATATGTCTTTGGTTGCACTATCCACAATAAACGCAGTGATCAACGTCACTCAGCTGTGAACGTCCCTCACATACAATAAAATTTTGCGAACACTATAAGGGCGTTTTTACATTGTCCGATCCAATATCGGATGTCGGAAAGAAGTAATATGTGTTTCTCTGTATTTATTTATACATTTCATAAATCATTATAACTAAAAAACGATAGACAACATAAAAAAGGCGGACGTAATGCCAATGACACTCTCTTGCAGCTGTTTTTGTCATAGGCGCCTTCCGACATCCGATATCGGAAAGACGTTTCCGGCAAATTCTGCCATGTCGGAGCCCCCCGTCAGCTGTGGGACCGACAATATTTGTTTGTGTGCGTATGTGTAGGCATAATGCTTGTTGTAGTGTGCGTGACCGCTAAACACGTCGCCCGGGCGTGCCCCCGCGGCCTGACTACGCGGATGTATGCATGTAAAATCCTACATCCGATATCGGATCGGACAATGTGAAAACCCTCTAATGTCTATAACGGTTTGGTGTTGGTGCCACCGATCCTTAGTTTAAGGTTAGTTTTTGATTTCAGGTCCAACGTAAGCTGTACATGTTCGCCGGGCAGCGCAACAAGGAGCACCTGCTGGACCTGTGGTGGTGGGACGTGGGCTCCGGGCGCTGCGGCGCGCTGTGCAGCGGCGCGGCCGCGTGCCCGCCGCCCGCCGCCGGCTTCACGCAGCGCGCCACGCTCGACCCCGACACCGACGAGCTCTTCGTGCTCTCGGTCTGTACTCTAGTGACTGTAGATTTTCTTCAAAATTGGTGCACCTCTATACTCCGTTTTTAGGGTTCCGTCAGGCGTGGCTCACTCTTGCAGTTTTCTGTAAGTTAGAGGTACTTCCCCGTTTGGGCACTGCTCTAGATCTGGAATAACATCTACTGTACAACCATAAACGAGACAACATTAACAGTGCCGAGACCTCTCTTTTAGACGTAGTTAAAGACATACCCGGGTCCACTTCAAAATAGGTGCAGCTCAAGTGGACCTAATGAACAGTAGCATACCATATATCTTGGGAGCTTGACTAAGTTACGCATGCTTGACATTCCTTGTTTGTTTCAGGGCATGAGCAAAGAGAAAGACAAGCGCGTGTACAACACATTATGGGTGTTCTCACTACGGCGCCTGACCTGGACGTGCGTGTACCGGAACGACAGTATAGCACCGCACGAGCCCCGACCGCGCTTCGCCCACCAGCTGGTCTACGACCCCGTGCGGAAGGTCAGTACTATTAGACTAGTTATCGATCGGATCAAACCGAGACTGACTCGAATGTATGAACTATACGAATAACGTAGTCATTATTGTGTGAGTGACGTTTTGTCGCGGTCTCTATGGGTGTTCTCACTACGGCGTCTGACCTGGACGTGCGTGTACCGGAACGACAGTATAGCGCCGCACGAGCCCCGACCGCGCTTCGCCCACCAGCTGGTCTACGACCCCGTGTGGAAGGTCAGTACTGCACTAGACGATCGGATCAAACCGAGACTGACTCGAATGTATGAACTATACGAATAACGTAGTCATTATTGTGTGAATGAAGTTTTGTCGCGGTCTCTATGGGTGTTCTCTGGACGTCGGCCCTGACCATCTAGCATGAGTAGGGATTGCAATCCGGACTGGTTTTGAATCCGGCCGGATCCGGCCGGATTTTGGCCTCAATCCGGCGGATCCGGCCGGATCCGGCCGGATTGGTATTGCGGATAAAAAATTCATCAAGTCACGTATTTTATCATGTTTTTAGCGTTATATGCGAAGTTAAGGATATTTTTTAATGGATTAATAAAACTGGTGTCTTAACAGGAGACCTAGGCTCTCCCAAACCTGACGCGCGAGTGACTAAAAACAAGTGAGTCTAAACCGTAAATTATTCAATGTTAGTACGTCTCACAACAGTTTAATTCGATGACGGCTGTTTTAAGTTTCAAAAATCAACGTTTTCATTACTTAACCACAAATAAAATCTTCTTTTTCTCTTAAAATATCTATAGCCCAACCCACATTTCCAACAAAAAGGTGCTCTCAATTCAACCATTTTAGTTTTAGCAATCAAAATCAATAAACGTGTATACCTATACAAGTACATTTAGTAGCATAATAATAACAAAATAACATATAAATAATAATAATAATAAGTGATGATGACGAACAACTATCGGAAATATATCCTGAAGGACGGTACGGTCGACATTTGTCGGGCATGCCGCCGTCCCGGAGAGTCACTCAGGCATATCATTTCCGGTTGTTCTCATCTTGCTAACGGCGAGTACTTGCACAGACATAATCTCGTAGCCAGGATTATTCACCAGCAACTTGCTCTTCTATATGGCCTTGTGGACCGCGAAGTCCCGTACTACAAGTACTCACCTGCGCCTGTTCTCGAGAATGGTCGTGCCACGCTCTATTGGGATCGATCTATCATCACTGACCGGACTATTGTAGCCAATAAGCCTGATATTGTGATAATAGATCGTTCGCAACGTCGGGCCGTGCTCGTTGACATCACCATCCCCCATGATGAGAATCTCGTGAAGGCCGAGAAGGACAAGTCCAGTAAGTACCTAGACTTGGCTCACGAGATAACCGCCATGTGGGATGTTGATACGACGATCATTGTCCCGATAGTCGTTTCAGTGAACGGTTTAATAGCGAAGAGTCTCGACCAACATCTCGAGAGACTCTCGCTAGGTGGTTGGATCAAGGGACAGATGCAGAAGGCGGTGATCTTGGACACGGCGGCGGCATAACAAACCTAACTTAAGACGAAAGATAAATAAAGAAAATAATAATAAATAAATATTATAGGACATTTTTACACAAATTGACTAAGCCCCACGGTAAGCTCAAGAAAGCTTGTTGGTACTCAGACAACGATATATAATATACAAATACTTAAAATTAAATACATAGAAAGCAACCATGACTCAGGAACAAATATCTGTGCTCATCACACAAATAATTGTCCTTACCGGGATTCGAAAACCCAGGATCGCGGCTCCACAGGCAGGATCACTACCCACTGGCTAGGTCAGACCGGTAGTCAAAAGTCAACATATATTTCTCTATTTAATTTTATAAAACTTTATTCATTATTATATTTTAAATGCAGGTAACACTTATTATAAGTGGGCTAAAATGGTTTGTACAAAATCAAACGAAAGAACATGTACATTAAATTACAATGTAACAACACAATAAATTGAATATAAACCAATGCAGTACTTATGGTGCACGGAAATCTCACGACACATATTTCGTCGACTAGAAGACTGGCGTCAACTAACAAACAAGTTGTTGTGTTGCTGTTTGCGAGAGAGAAAATTCGAATACTGGCGAGAACTTTTAAATTTTAGCAGTGTTTTAAGCTGTAATTTTATATTTTAGCGCTTTGATTCACTTTACCGGATCCGGGATCGGATCCGGTGAATTTTGCCGGATCCGGTATCATGAAAAATGTGCCGGATCCGGCCGGATTACCGGATCCGCCGGACCGGATTGCAATCCCTAAGCATGAGTTACTTTCTCGCGCGCTAGCCATACTTGAATTCGCGCAAGATGTAGTGAGCTCATGCTAGCCGGTCTGGACGTGCGTGTATCGGAACGACAGTATAGCGCCGCACGAGCCCCGACCGCGCTTCGCCCACCAGCTGGTCTACGACCCCGTGCGGAAGGTTGGTCTAACTCGAGGGCCATGGGACGAACGGGGTGTGCGTCGCATGGCTGAAGAGTAAAGCCCCAACTGGACGCTAGCGCCTTACTGCCAAGCCATGAGGGTCATAAAGGCCATTCATACATTGAACTATCAAATTTATTTACGGCCTCGAAAAATTCAATTGTCGCCTCGCTTCCTTCTGGCGTCCATCCTAGGCTTTAGGGTGATATTCCACGTGTCCAATTTATTTGTCCAATGTGTATTTTGCTTAATGACAGAGTGAGACGCAATGATATTGGACAGATGGAATACCCCTGTAATACAGCCGAGGACTAGTGTGTCACATTATTATAATCACATACTTTTTAATCATGGCACTTTCGACTAAACTATTTATTAACAATTTTATACTTCTATTTTTTAAAACGTAACATAAGTCCTAACCATTGGTACTCTCTCAGATACACTACCTATTCGGCGGCAACCCCGGCAACCAGAACAGCCTCCGCCTCCGCCTCGACGACCTCTGGGCCCTCCATTTAAAACGAGCCTCCATTGAGAAAGTCTCCAGGGAAGCCAAACTCGCTCTGAGAGAAGCTTGCTTCAGAGAGCTGGCAGCAACGCCTGGGAGGGACACCATGGCGTTAAAGTATCTGAGGAAGGAGCTACATGATGTACTGGATCATAATAATCCTGAGGAGGTAAGTATCTTATGGCTATAATGTTAAGGTTGCTTTTGGTATCAAACGCGTTTCCATAGAGAAAGCCTAAAGCCAAACTCGCATTGAGAGAAGCCTGCTTCAGAGAGCTGGCAGCTACGCCCGGGAGGGACACCATGGCGTTAAAGTATCTGAGGAAGGAGCTACATGATGTACTGGATCATAATAATCCTGAGGAGGTGAGTATCTTATGGCTATAATGTTAAGGTTGCTGTTTGTATCAAAACGCGTTTCCATAGAGAAAGTCTCCAGAGAAGCCAAACTCGCTCTGAGAGAAGCCTGCTTCAGAGAGCTGGCAGCTACGCCTGGGAGGGACACCATGGCGTTAAAGTATCTGAGGAAGGAGCTACATGATGTACTGGATCATAATAATCCTAAGGAGGTGAGTATCTTATGGCTATAATGTTAAGGTTGCTGTTTGTATCAAAACGCGTTTCCATAGAGAAAGTCTCCAGAGAAGCCAAACTCGCTCTGAGAGAAGCCTGCTTCAGAGAGCTGGCAGCTACGCCTGGGAGGGACACCATGACGCTGAAGTATCTGAGGAAGGAGCTACATCATGTACTGGATCATAATAACCCTGAGGAGGTGAGTATCTTATGGCTATAATGTTAAGGTTGCTTTTGGTATCAAACGCGTTTCCATAGAGAAAGCCTAAAGCATCTGAGGAAGGAGCTACATGATGTACTGGATCATAATAATCCTGAGGAGGTGAGTATCTTATGGCTATAATGTTAAGGTTGCTTTTGGTATCAAACGCGTTTCCATAGAGAAAGCCTAAAGTATCTGAGGAAGGAGCTACATGATGTACTGGATCATAATAATCCTGAGGAGGTGAGTATCTTATGGCTATAATGTTAAGGTTGCTTTTGGTATCAAAACGCGTTTCCATAGAGAAAGCCTAAAGCCAAACTCGCATTGAGGGAAGCCTGCTTCAGAGAGCTGGCAGCTACGCCTGGGAGGGACACCATGGCGCTAAAGTATCTGAGGAAGGAGCTACATGATGTATTGGATCATAATAACCCTGAGGAGGTGAGTATCTTATGGCTATAATGTTAAGGTTGCTTTTGGTATCAAAACGCGCTCCATATAGGAAAGTCTCCAGAGAAGCCAAACTTGCATTGAGAGAAGCCTGCTTCAGAGAGCTGGCAGCTACGCCTGGGAGGGACACCATGGCGCTAAAGTATCTGAGGAAGGAGCTACACGATGTACTGGATCATAATAATCCTGAGGAGGTGAGTATCTTATGGCTATAATGTTAAGGTTGCTTTTGGTATCAAAACGCGCTCCATAGAGGAAAGTCTCCAGGGAAGCCAAACTCGCATTGAGAGAAGTCTGCTTCAGAGAGCTGGCAGCTACGCCTGGGAGGGACACCATGGCGCTAAAGTATCTGAGGAAGGAGCTACATGATGTACTGGATCATAATAACCCTGAGAAGGTGAGTATCTTATGGCTATAATGTTAAGGTTGCTTTTGGTATCAAACGCGTTTCCATAGAGAAAGCCTAAAGCCAAACTCGCATTGAGAGAAGTCTGCTTCATAGAGCTGGCAGCTACGCCTGGGAGGAACACCATGGCGTTAAAGTATCTGAGGAAGGAGCTACACGATGTACTGGATCATAATAATCTTGAGGAGGTGAGTATCTTATGGCTATAATGTTAAGGTTGCTTTTGGTATCAAAACGCGCTCCATAGAGGAAAGTCTCCAGGGAAGCCAAACTCGCATTGAGAGAAGCCTGCTTCAGAGAGCTGGCAGCTACGCCTGGGAGGGACACCATGGCGTTAAAGTATCTGAGGAAGGAGCTACACGATGTACTGGATCATAATAATCCTGAGGAGGTGAGTATCTTATGGCTATAATGTTAAGGTTGCTTTTGGTATCAAAACGCGCTCCATAGAGGAAAGTCTCCAGGGAAGCCAAACTCGCATTGAGAGAAGTCTGCTTCAGAGAGCTGGCAGCTACGCCTGGGAGGGACACCATGGCGTTAAAGTATCTGAGGAAGGAGCTACGTGATGTACTGGATCATAATAATCCTGAGGAGGTGAGTATTAGATGGCTAAGATGTTAAGATGAAGATCCATAAAGACGTCCTAATTTTTTTTTCTGGGTATTCAATTATAGAAAACTAGCTACTCGCCCCAGCTACGCACGGGTTAACAAATTATACACCTAAACCTTCCCCAAGAATCACTATATTGATAAGTGAAAATCGCATGAAAATTCGTTCCGTAGTTTTGAGTTTATCGCAAACAAACACACAAACAGATAGACGCGGCGGGGGATTTTGTTTTATAAGGTGTAGTGATATTTTTACACATTGTACGTCGATAGGTACACCCTTAAAGTTGCTTTTGGCATAATTTATAGAGTTCCTTGAGATATTAGATACTAAACTCTAACTTAATCAACATCGGAAGGGACAATATCGCCTTCCGCTTGTGGAAGTTAAATTCATTTACGTCTGCTATACTCCTTTGGCTCGGAAAATCTTGTGTTAATTGCGACTCGATTGAGTTATATTGAATGTATCTCCCCCAGGTGGAGCGTTTCCACGCGCTGGCGACGGTGCTGTTCTCGGGCGGCGGCGTGGGGCGCGGCGCGGTGGCGCTGACGCCGCGCCGCGCGCGCACGCTGGCGCGCCGCCGCGCCACACACGCCGCGCCGCCCGACCTCGCGCACAAGCTGCACCAGGTACGTTATCATTGATGGTATAATAATATACTCCGCCTGGTACTCTCTTCCCGTTTTATCGTGGTCACGTGACCCCTGGTCATCGTGCGACAGCGCTATATGATAATATTCGATAGCGCTATATATAACGGCCATGTTATTGTGATGTAAGCTTGTGTCGCTCTAGGAAGAGAAGACCATGGTATTATTGTAGCTCTGTTGTCCTGTGCTCTGAGTAACTTTGCTTTTGCGAAGCTTGCGACGTTAACATTAAATGTCCGGCCCTACCAAATCTGGTCAAGTTTTGTCACATACGAGTAAAACAGAAATAAACGCTACCAAATCTGGTCAAGTTTTGTCACATACGAGTAAAACAGAAATAAACGCTACCAAATCTGGTCAAGTTTTGTCACATACGAGTAAAACAGAAATAAACGCTACCAAATCTGGTCAAGTTTTGTCACATACGAGTAAAACAGAAATAAACGCTACCAAATCTGGTCAAGTTTTGTCACATACGAGTAAAACAAAAATAAACGCTACCAAATCTGGCCAAGTTTTGTCACATACGAGTAAAACAGAAATAAACGCTACCAAATCTGGTCAAGTTTTGTCACATAAAACATAAATAATCGACACGGTCCTAATATAGTAGTTACCGTTAACCCGGTGTCAAATTGTACCGGTAACCATGGTAACTCCAGGTTTAACCTGTTAACGCCGGGTCAGTGAATAATGCAAGTGGCCATTAGGGAAATATCTCTTCTTCCTCGATTCCTCGTG